>NW_011494867.1:2270580-2291876 GCF_000754665.1 Bison bison bison
CATTCCTAAAGGAAATCAGTCCTAAATATTCATTGGAAGGACTGATGCTGAAGCTCCAATACTTTGGCCACCTAATGCAAAGAACTGACTCATTGGAAAAGACCCTGACGCTGGGAAAGATTGAAGGCAGGAGAAGGGGACAACAGAGGATAAGATGGTTGGATGGTATCACCGACTTGATGGACATGAGTTTGAGTAAACTCCAGGAGTTGGTGATGGACAGGCAAGCCTGGCGTGCTGCAGTCCATGGTGTCACAAAGGGTTGGACATGACTGAGCGACTAAATGAAACCGATGTGTTTAATGAATAGATGACATGAGTGTCAGGATAAATCACCACAGAACTCAGGGCTTTGGACTTGTAAGCCCTATGGTTGGCTTTGGACCTTTAAGTCTCCTGATCCTGATGGGGAACTGAGAACTGAATAACAGTGTGAGTGACGTGCCTTCCACTTTCCTTGGTAGAGAAGTCATTAGGCACTCTCACTGGCTGTAACTACGTGTTAGCTAAAGAGGGTGTATTTTGAGAAACATACTCACGGATAAGACACCAATAAGGAAGTAAAGATGAATGTAACATGAATCCAGAGATTTGAATATACTTACAGGGTGTATGGCTGGAGAAAAACACAAACAAGAGGTCTGGTCTGAGTTTCCACAGTCCTCTCTGAGATCCTGGGAGAAAGATGCTATCCTCCTTCAGGGCAGCTGCCAAGTGGAGCTGATGGAGCAGGTACCTAATGGGACGCGGGGTGCGGGGCGTTACCAGAGCAAACAACCCATGTCTGTGGTCAAGGGAGAGACTCTGGTGGGGTGATTACTAAGAAGGAAAGAGATACTGGAGACCAATGAAACAGGTAGTGACCTGGAATTACGAGAACGATCTAGTGATTCTCAAAATGGGGTCCATGAACCAGCAGAACCAGCTAGAATTTATTAGAAATGCACCTTCTGGGACTTCCCTGGTGATCCAGTGGTTAAGCGTCCGCCTTACCATGCAGGGGACTAGGGTTCGATCCCTGGCCACGGAACTAAGACCCCAGGTGCTGTGGAGCAACTAAGCCCCCAGGGCACAACTCCGTGCTGCAGCTGGAGTCCACACGCCACGTGGAAAAGATCCTGTATGACACAACACAGCTGCCACGGGCCGCAGCTAAGACCCGAGACGGCAAATAAGTAAACATTAAAAAAAAAAATGGAAATGCAACTTTTCAAGCTCCACCTGGATCTGCTGACTCAGAACCCCTAGGGATGGGCCCAGCTATCTGGGTTTTAACAAACCCTCCAGGTGATTCTGAAGCACACTCAAGCATGAGAACCCTGTCTAGGCCAGATCAACTGTATTTTAAGTATAGTTCAGAGGCTGACATAATTAGTATTACCTGCAGGCTTATTAGAAATGCAAATTCTGGGGCCCCCACCCATGCTAGATCAAGCTCTCGGGGGATGTGGCTTTACCTTTGGAAACTCCTTCTGGCTATGACTTCAGCATGGCTATCATTGAGGATGTCACCTGCAGCAAAGACAAGACACTAGTGAAAACATATGGAACCTAGACAGGCCCTGGTTCCTGAAAGCAGAACATGGCAGTTTTCTCCAGCACCCAGATTGGCCACATAACTCCTGGAGGGCTTTGCCAGAAAGCAGTACAATCATTATTGGCACAGTATTTACAGCAGGGTTTCCTCAACTACTGACATTTCGTGACATTTCGGGATGGAAAATGGGTGTGTGTGTGTGTGTGTCCAGACATTGCCAAATGTCTCCTGGGGGGCAAATCTCCCCTAGCTGAGAACTCCTGACTTACAGGGAAATCTTAATCAGGAGGACAAATCAGATCTTTTGTACCCTGGTGCCATACTTGTGCCCATGGTGAAACAAGTCCGTTGAATTCAATCAATAGTAGTCCTGGATCAGTGTCCTCATATCCCTGGGAAAACTAGGAGATGAGGAAAGCAAACTGGGGGAGGACTCTGTTAACTGGCATCCAGAAAGTGAAGATGCCAGACCTCTACGGGATTTTCTTACTCTTTCTTGTGCCAAAATCTCCATTTAATTCACGGTTGCTTTCTGGGGCTTCAGATGTACTATGGAAAGCTAAACTCAGGGAACTTCTGGTTTGAGCATGAAGATAAATGGCCAACTTTCAATCCACTCAGAAAGATGTTCCTGGCGGCCTTTGCTTCTGAGACTTATTTCCATTCTTTAAATGAGTTCTGTCCTTCCAACTGGAGTGACAGTCAGCAGGAAGTGAAGGGTCAGCCACCTAGTGATACGGCCCCTTTGCTCTGCCGGGAAGAGAAACAGGTGACACAGACACCGATTTTCTAAAACTCCCTAATAGGCCCTGTTTAGACCCCACCCAGCCTTACCGCTCTTCCTCATTTTGGACTGGCCTATGCATTTGGTTCCTGTTCCCATTGAGACAACTTCCTTTGTCACTGAGGGGGTAAAAAAGCAAATCATAAAATGAGTTCTTAGAATCTGAATGGTCGGCAAGTTTAACAACCCCCCTGCACGTTCGTCCAGAGGGCTCCCTCACAGGCTGCCTCAGCTGAGGACTGGTTTCTGCACAGCCATCTCCCGCCACCAGAGGTCCCACAGCACCTGGCCAGCAGCAGCAGAATGTGCCTGGCATCTCGGATCATACCCAGCCACCACCATCCCTGTCTAGCCCTGTGTCTCTTATTGGGAGAGACAGTGTTTCAGGGAGAAAAGGTCTCACCTTGCACTGGTCCATCAGAGCGGTCGCAGGCCTGGTCAGCTGTGGGTTGTACCTTCACCACGGCTGCGAGCAACGTCCACTCACGGTTGGGCTCAGGCTTCCCTTGCTTGGGCAGCCTGCTCCCATAGTGCTCGTAACACAGCCGGGCAATCTCATCCGCGGTCCACATGGTGCTCAGGCCCTGATCAAAACCCACAGCTGTCAGGACAGAGAGGAGAACCAAGGCAAGATGCTGCAACCCACACCCTGCTGCAGCAGGCGTTCACAGGTAGCCCCTTCATGTTCCTCCTGAGGCTCCCCGTTTGTAACTCTGTGTACCATCTTCTCTGACTACCCCTCTGCTTTCTTTTCATCATTAATGAAAGATCAACAAAGTCTCAAATCTCACAACCCCAGAAGATACATTATTTCTTCAAGATGTTTTTTTTTTTTTTCTAATGTTGGATATATGACATGTTTCTAATGAATCTGAGCCCAATACTCAGAATGAAAGCATAGGAGGGAAATATTGTTGGTATTCCACTTTTCATTTGGAAATAGCACGTAAAGGGCTGCAGACCTCAGCTTGCTTCAGACAGACCCTCACCACACAAAGTTCATCTTTCTGGGGATAAAGGTCTTCTTTTCTATCCTTTTTCCCCAGACATTTTACTTTTCTTTCCCTCACAGCAGAGACGTTCTTTATCCTCTGTCTAGTAAGCCTCAGCCCCCATCAGGAAAGCACCATTTTAATCTTCCACAACCTTTTATGATGCAGAGGAAAGTGACAGAGCCCAGTGGTTTCTCACCACTCAAGTGAGACAGCAGTTCTGCTTCTCAGATTGAGGGTTTTGGAGTTACCCTTTCTGGATTCTAATCCTGGTTTTGCTACAAATTGACTATGAGATATTGGGTAGATTACTTAACCTTTCTGTGTCATCTGATAAAAGAGACAATAGTATTTAATCCACTGGAGTTGCTGTGAGGCTTAAATAATATTTACAAAAAGTTGGCACAGTGTCCAGCATAATTACATCAATTGAGGTTAACACTACAAATAAGAACATTTGAATTTCCTGATTCATTTGCCTTGAGCTCCCTCACAGATCTGTGATGGATACGTAAAGCCATGAATAAGAGACCATGAAGTAGGCCTAAAAGAGGCCTAGAATACTTCCCTTGACACTCTTCTCATTGTTGACTCTATCAGTGCTCACTCAGTGACCTCATTTGGCCACTGAAATGTATGAAAAGCTTCTTAGGAAAAAATAAGATCATAAGGTGATGGGTAAAGCCAAATGTGTCACCAAACAAACAAAAAAGGCTCCACTGAACCTCAAGGCATATACCAGACAACCGCTTTTTCCACAATAAGCTCTTTGCACTGTTAAATTAATAAAACAAGGAGACAATTAGATTGATGAGTCTCTAATGCTGTGTTGGCCTATTTAAGCAAACCAAGATCTAAGTGTGTAAATGCCTTAAGGTTGCTGCTGCTGCTGCTGCTGCTAAGTCACTTTAGTCGTGTCCGACTCTGTGCGACCTCATAGACGCCAGCCCACCAGGCTCCCCCATCCCTGGGATTCTCCAGGTCAGAGTACTGGAGTGGGTTGCCATTTCCTTCTCCAATGCATGAAAGTGAAAAGTGAAAGTGAAGTCGCTCAGCCGTGTCCGACCCTCAGCGACCCCCAGCGACCCCATGGACTGCAGCCTTCCAGGTTCCTCCGTCCATGGGATTTTTCCAGGCAAGAGTACTGGAGTGGGGTGCCATTGCCTTCTCCAACATATCAAAACTGCTAAGGACAACCAACCAACAGCCATCAGCTAGGCTTCCAGCTGTAGCCAATCAAATGATTTCTTCTTTTGTTTCTGCACTTTTTCTACAACAGTCTACCCTGCCTCCCGTCTGCAGAGGGCTCCTAACTACTTGCTTTGGTGCTGCCCAATTGGAATTGGTTTTTGACCAAACTTTTAAAAATTATAATATGCTTCAGTTTATCATTTAATTGTTCTGATGTGTGGGGTTGTTATTTCAATAAATGGTCATAGTACATCATCAGATCATAGTGCTTTAAATTAAGAATCTGGCTGGAGCTGACATAAACTGTGATTTATGTCAGAGAACCAGCATAAGTTTTTCTTTGCCCCACAGGCTGGTTTTCTGGGTCTTAGCTCAAACCGACTCCAGTATTCTTGCTTGGAAAATCCCACGGACAGAGGAGCCTGGAGATCTACAGTCCATGGGGTCGCAGGAGTCGGACACGACTTAGTGACTAAACCACAACCACAAGTTCCCTAAGTAGGGATTGAAACAGGACCACTGCAGGAAAAAAAGCGGATCCTAACCTCTAGATCGCCAGGGAGCTCTCGCAGCATAAATCTTGTATTTGTTGGAACAAAAGAAAAGCATGGACAAGCCTTGAATCCTGCGTTTGGAAGAGATTTCCCTCTCATTTCGAGGGGGCGAGGAGCATCAGAAGGCAGTATACTTTATGAAGGCAGATACTCTGGTACCCACCTGAAATTAAATCATAGGTACACAAACCATAATAGCCAAGGAAGACAGAACTTGCCAGAAGAAACGCTGACTCTATGAAGCAGCAGCCCAGAACTGTATCATCACATTCTCGGAGCTGTCAGGAAGGGCGTGCCCAGTAGTTGAAACGAGCAAGTTTTGCTACACTGAGTCCACTAAAATTCAAATCCACTCTCTCCTAGAACGTGAATAATTGTTGTTAGTTTTTCTGCCCACAGATCGCATGTTTTAACAATTGAAAAATGCTGAAGAGACCACTTCCTTTTCAAAGAAAGTTAGGGCCAGGGGCGAAAAGCTCTTTTCGAAGGGTTGGAAGGGAAGCCTACTTCCCTCAGCCCCCGGCTCAACACCCTCAAGTGGACCGGGAGGGCCAAGGTGTCCAGTCAACAGGAGACTCCGGGCCCCTGCAGCCGGGACTAGGTGGGTGCCTGCCCTCTTTGGTTTTGTAGGACTCTGCAGCACGGCCACGCGTTCCCCGCTCGCCCGCAGCGGGGGCTCTCCGCGCCGGGAGGGCGGTATTTCCACTAAAGGAGCCGCCTTTTACCGTCAGACGCGTGGTGGGAGAGGTACTGTTCTCACGTTCTCTCCCCACACAAACGGAGCTTGGGAAAGTCAGACACTAGAACCTGACCCAGAAGCCGCGAGAAACCCCCTCACTTGCGCGCCCTCAGCTCCCCGACCCTCTCTGAGACCCTCGCCTCCCACCTCTACGACGCACGCCGTCGAACGGGGCGGACGGAGCGTGTGCGGCGCAGCGGACGTGACATCACTAAGAGGCGGCACACAGTGCACGCTGGCCTTTGTAGTCACTTAGGGGGCGGAGCCAGGTGGGGTCAGATCCGACTTCCGGCGCTGTGCGTATTAGTCAAAGGGGCTCGGGAAGCTGATGGTGTGTGAGAATAGATTCCCAGAGTAGAATGACGTCGTATCATGAAACACTACAGTAAATTTTTGTCGAGAACACTGCTATCCAGTAACAATATAATTTGAGCCAGATATGTAACTTAAAAATTTCTACATTTCAAAAACTCAAAATAGATGAACTTAAACCATGTTTTATTTAACTTAACATGTACAACAGATTTCAACGTGTAATCAATATTTTTAAAAAAATATTGAGGTATTTTGTATTTTTTCCATACTAAGTTTTAGAAGTCTGGTTTGTATATTACACTCACAGTACGTCTCAATTCTGACCAGCCACATTTCAAATGTGCAATAGCCGCATGTGGCTCATGGCTTATTTATTAACAGTTCGGGTCTAAAACGTTCATATTGTAATACGTAGTATTACTAGTAATATGTAGTAATACATAGTATAGCTGTCTGGATAGTTCAGGAGTCTGTACCATTTGGCAGTTGTATACCTCAATTCCTAAAGATGAGTATTTTACTTTTCATATTACCCCTCCAAAGCTAGAGAAGTGCAGCTTAATTGACCCCCATCTTTCTTTCTAGATCAGAGGAAGGGTAAGTTCCTTACTCCTCCAAAGATAAGTATCCTGTTCCTCTCTCTAACGTGTTTAATCTGTGACTCTTCTGTTTTTTTAAAAGATTTCTTGTGGGGGAATCATCTTTCAGGGTTATCTCAAGGATTAGTACTGCCATTCATCTAGTTGCATAAATTGAAAAGTTAATCACCTTGTCATTTTCTTTCCCTTCACCCTCGTATTATAATCCAATATATAATCTGTTACCACGTCCTGTTTATCTCTGTCTTGAATTCACCCAGTTCTACTTTTATGGCAAAATCCTAGTCCTTTGGACAAACTGCTGTTGTCTTCCTTTTGGATTGCTGTGCTAATCTTGGACTTTACCTTTTTCTGCCCAGCTCCAGTTCTTTTTCACTGAATTGAAAATATGAACACACCAGATTTACTATTCAACATCCTACTTACTCTTTTCACCTAACGTCTAACAAACATGTTTAATATGTCCAAAATCACACTCAACCTTCCTTCTCAAACCTGCCCTTCAAATTTTTTCCATCTCAAGTCAATGACAACTCTGTCCAGATGGTTAGGCCTAAAACCTTGAAATTATCTGATTCCTCTTCTCACAGCCCACATTGTCAAAGATTCTGACCTCAGGAACACAAGCAAACTCCAATGACTCATAACCATCACCGTCATTTTATACCATCCAAAACTAAGCCATCATGTCTCCTCAGCCTGCAAATGCAGAGTTAACTTTTTCACTCTTGCCATCCACATACTAACTAGAACAGTCTTTGAAAAACACTGCTCATAACCCTCCAATGGCTTCTCATCTCGCTCATGATAAAATACATACTCCTCTGCATGGCTTACAGGTGCCTGCATGATTTGGCCCCTCACTGAGCTTTACTTACTCCTTTGGTCATACCAGACCCCTTTGGAGCTCCTCAAAAATGCAGCCCTCTGGTCTGGACTATGCTTTTCCACTCAGATCTCTGTTTCTAGATTTCTACTTAGATGTCACCTAGAGAAATTTGTTGAATGAGTAAAGTGATATAATTCTAAACATTCATTAGGTCAGTTGTCTGGGAAATAAGATGACATTTCAAAAGTAAAAAGAGCGATGAGACAAGAGTAGAGACAAATGGTTTATTTGGTAACAAGGAGTAAAAAGGAATTCTTGATTCCTCTTCTCGCTTTTGGCAGCTGAAGTGAAATGTGATAGTCAAATAGACAGCAACACACACAGGAATTCCCTCACAGTCCCTGATTACAGAAATGCAAAAATGCCCGTCACACGACTCGCCATTACTCTTTTCTAGACAGAAGTGCCAGGAGCTGTGCTTTCCGGGATATCCTTGGTGGCTACATTCTCCTTCTTGTCTTCAGGTTTCATGGCAGGAAACAAAAGCACCTCCTACAGGAGAGAGAATGGATTCTGAAGCTAAGAAGCACTTTTTCCCGCCCATCCACCCACTCGGCCCCCAGCCCCGTTACTGTTATCACCAAAACCCGGAGATCTGTGTTGCTTCATTTCAGTTTAGTCCCTGTCAGTTACAAACAATGGAAAAGAAGAAATGCACAACTAAAGGATCTCACATGCTGCAACTGAGACCAGAGCCAAATTAATAAATATTAAAAAGAAAATTGTACAGCACTGCCTAGGTCACGATATCAAAAGACGGAATAAACAGAGAGGTTCTCTCCAAATGATTTCTTCATCTGTAAATATGGGAATAGCAATAGTTTCTACATGTCTCAGGTTGACTTAAGTTAAATGAGGTAATGCATGTAGATGGCTCAGTATGTTCCTTGGATCCTTAAGAAATGCAAACAATTGGTATTTCTTCTGCCTTGGGTAGAAACCCCCCAATCTGTACAATCAGATGCCCTGTCTGTCCTCCTGTGAAGTCACCGGTAACCTCTCCGCCTTCCCCTCCTCCCAGCCCAACGCCCTTCCCTTGCGCCTCCAGCACTGGCGCACACAGCGGTGCTCCTTCGGGGCTGCCGCATACCTTGATGTTATTGGAGTCTGTGAGAAACATGGTGACGCGGTCGATGCCCATGCCCCAGCCCCCCGTGGGGGGCAGTCCGTACTCCAGGGCGGTGCAGAAGGTTTCATCTATGAACATGGCCTCATCGTCGCCAGCGGCCTTGGCCTAGAGGACAGAACCACACAGTGACACTGTTCCAGGCTGCGCGCTCTGGCGTCTGAGTGAGCATGTGAAAACTGCCAGAGGCATTTCCATCCCAGCGCTGCTCTGACTCCCAGCACTTGCTGGCGGCCTTGGCCTAGAGGACAGAACCACACAGTGACACTGTTCCAGGCTGCGCGCTCTGGCGTCTGAGTGAGCATGTGAAAACTGCCAGAGGCATTTCCATCCCAGCGCTGCTCTGACTCCCAGCACTTGCTGGCGGCCTTGGCCTAGAGGACAGAACCACACAGTGACACTGTTCCAGGCTGCGCGCTCTGGCGTCTGAGTGAGCATGTGAAAACTGCCAGAGGCATTTCCATCCCAGCGCTGCTCTGACTCCCAGCACTTGCTGGCGGCCTTGGCCTAGAGGACAGAACCACACAGTGACACTGTTCCAGGCTGCGCGCTCTGGCGTCTGAGTGAGCATGTGAAAACTGCCAGAGGCATTTCCATCCCAGCGCTGCTCTGACTCCCAGCACTTGCTGGAAACTGGCTTTCCAGGAACTCCAGGATGGAGCCATTTCTTTCGAAGACCTGAAGGTCAGGACTGAGGAACCCTACTCCAGAACATATGTGAACTTCTCTGCCAAATGGAAATACCTCCACTGCCTGGGGCTCTGCGAGTCCAGGGAAGTTGATTTTCAGAGACTGGTAATTCCCAACAGTGTCTGTCCCACTGCCTGAACCACCCATCATGGCAACGCTAGTGTGGGCAGCCTGTGGGTGCTCTGTCTTCCCATCCCCAGGCCACCTCAATAAATGTACCATCTAAGAAAACGTAACATCCTTGTCGACACAAGTGTCACACTCCCCCCACAGATCATCACGCCTGAGCTCCATTTATATAGAAATTCTAGGGCCAAAACTGGTCAAGTTCTCCATCTTGAAATCTGACCTCCTCCTGTGAGGCCTGTGGCTTTCAGCCTTCATTTCTGTTCTCGTCAGCAGGAGCTGCAGGCCAGACACAGACCAGGGTGAAGGCAGGTGCCTTCTGGTGAGCAGGCACACGCTCCCTCCTTCCCTTGGCCTGTTCTTCAAAGAGCTGCCGCTGTCGCACAGGGTCATTCAGCTCAGTGTAGGCATTGCATATTTCCTTCTTCATGACAAACAGCTCAAAACGCTCAGTCAGACCCTCTTTAGAGCGGTGCCTGGGGACAGGAGACCACCGGGGAGGTTGAATGAACAGAACATGTGGTACAAGCACAAGAACTCCTGAAATCTGGTTGACTCAAAACTGTTACTGTGACCAGAAGCCTGTATGCATCCTCAGCACTGAATCATTTGATACATTACTGAGGACAGTTAGAGACAAGGAAGTTTGAATTATCTTACAACAGACCTATGAGTAGACTGGGACCCCGAACCAAACCTGCCGCACTCATGCCCTGGCATACTGACTCCGGGCTGCCTGGGTGACTTGCTCTGGCCGGTGGGACATCAGCAGAGGCTTGGTGTGTGTTTGCACACCAGGATTTATTCTTTCAGAATAATTCCACGTGGAGCCCTGGCTCCGCTGCCAGAGAAGAGGCTCTGAAGGAGGAGAATTGCCTGCGGGGGGATGCAAGGCACGCTGGTCGAATTCCCGGGTGAAAAAGCCACTTGAGCTACCCTCACCAACACCACATAGGGCAGAAAGACAACCCTTGAGCCCACACACTCTTGAGAATAAACTGCTTTATGTCGCTAAGTTCTGAGGTTATCATGTAGCAACAGGTAACCGAGACACTGCACTCTGTCTTACCATTTGGCCAGAGGGCTCATTATCTGTGGGTGATCACAGATGAAGGTAGGATTGATGCACGTCACTTCCAGGAACTCCCCGACAAGCTGAAAGAAAAAGCAGAGCACAGCTAGAGCCCTTCTAAATGCCATTTTGATTGGCTCAGTCCTGGTGGCAGAGGACTCAACTCCTATCCACACCTGACGCTACAGAAATTTATCTTAAGCTGCTGAAAGGTTGGTAAGGATTAACTAAGGTAACAAACGTAACTATTTGGCAGAGAGCTTAGCACAGCAGGAATTTAAAACTTGTTCTTTCGTTTCTCTCTCTAGAGCTTTCCTGTGAAGCTAGGGAAGTTAATTCTCTGCCGTGGCGTTCTCCTTCATAGGGGGCAGGGTGCATTTCCAGTGGATGTGGGCATCTACTGCCAGTGCCCGGCCTCTCACCTTATCAAGGAGCCTGGCAGTGGTCCGGGGTGGAGGGCACTCGACATCTTTTGCCACACAGATATCATCAAGGATTCTGCGAGTTTCTGTAATACAAACATACAAGTTGGGACAGAAGACATCACACCATCACAATACCACCCCAATATAAGGAGAATTACATGGGGAATTCTACTCCTGATCTAATCTAATTCAGAGCTGAACAGGAGGAGGGCCCTACAACTGGAGGAGGGCATCACTTTACCTTCAGTTTCGAAGAGGTTCGTTTCTGGCAGTTTCATGCCCAGGGCTTTCTCAAGCTCTTCTACCATGCTGATTTTCCGGAAGGGCGGGGTGAAGTCAATCTCATAGGCTTGGCCTTCTGGGCCATCTGGATGGTAGGTGACCTTGTAACTGCCTGTAATGTGTTTCACCATCCCTGGGAAACAAATGTGTCATTTAGAGGACCAACAGGAAGTCCAATCGAAGGCAGCACACCAGGCCTCCAGACACGTGGGAAAGACAAAGGGAGCAGGAGGGGGTCACCTGAAATCATCTTCTCTGTGATTTCCATAAGATCATGATAGTCGGCATAGGCCATGTAGAATTCACAGGTGGTGAACTCAGGATTGTGAGTCAAATCAATTCCTTCATTCCGGAACTGGCGTCCAATTTCATAAACCCGGTCGATGCCACCAACCACCAGCATCTAGTAACACATGGCCATGGTCATGGTCATGGCAGCTAATCTTGTCTGGCTGGGGAAAGTTTCTGTCTACAGAAGTTGTAACCAAGTTACAACTTGCTCAAGCCATGCTTTCAGGTCTCTACCCAAATGCTGAATGCCCTACTCTCTTCAGGTCTTTGTGGATGATTACAGTTCACTCTGGCTGCCCAGGAACACTGAATACTCTTCCTCTGGGGTGTCCCCCATCTTGTGTGAGCTTCTACAAGAAGCCTCTTGGGGGTCAGGGTGCAGACACATGACCCAAGCTCTCCAGTCAGACCCATCTGTGAGACTTCCACGTGCAAAGAGGACGCAGATACAGCACAGAATCTCCTCTGGCGAAGGGGCCAGAGGTATCTGGCTTATAAAGGTAGTAACAGTAGAGGTCCTAATGGCAACGACTTGTGCCTCGCGCCATGTTTATGAGCTGTGGTAAGTTCCCAAATGGAAGATACTGGGTTCTTCACGGGGACAGCCCTTTGATATGATTCAGAACCATTCCTAATTGTGTGGTCTCCAAGCCCGATTCTCTGATCCTCCTGGAAATTGTGAACTTCCTTGTATATTTGGATACCTTTTTCTTTTACTTAAATACTGTAACAGTTCTTGTTGTTTGCAACTAATGACATAGTCTTTGATATTTATTCTGGTGATTTGAGGATATTTCCAACTTTCAGGCAGAGATTCAATTCATTCTTCAACAAAAGACTAAAATCAGATTTAATATAAGAATTATAAACTTAAAAAGTATTATGGGAAACAAAGTAGGTTAGGAAGATCTGTCCATCTAGGAAAGACAGTCCCTTTGCCCTTAGAGAAGGCTCTACCGATCCTATAGATAAATTCCAGAAATGTAACACTCGCAAACCTGACATTAGAACACTTCTGTTGTTCTAGTCTCGCTGTTCCTCTTATTTCTGACCACCTGTCTAGCCAATGTTTTTCAGCCTTCTGCTTCTCTAAGGACACAGGGCATCTTTTATTGATTACCTTATGGTAGAGTTCCGGAGCAATTCTCATATATAAATTCATGTCCAGCTCATTGTGGTAGGTGATAAAAGGCTTGGCCACAGCTCCCCCTGGGATGATGTTCATCATGGGAGTTTCAATCTAAAAGAGAGGGGAAGACGTTTAGTTCACAGAGCTCCTCTAGTTTGAGGGGATGACTCATGGTTTGACTGGGATAGTCTGTTATATCCCAAGTAAAAGATAAGTTCAATAGTAACGTGCAGATGCTTGGCAAAAAAGTAGAGCTAGCTCGATTCTCTAATATAGTGTCTCTATTAATACCAAACACCATTAACACAGTATGGTAAACTTTCACAAGCTGTCAGTGGGACTCTAAATGGGTATGCCCTTTCTTGAGTTCAATTTGCGGTATTTATTAAAAATGTAACGGCTTATATCCTTTGACGTAAATCCAGCATACAGAAACACTTGTACATGTGCACAAAGATGTTCACTAAAATATTATCAAAGAAAATCAGAAACTTAAACTACCAACAGAGAAAATAATTATAAAGTATCAAAAAGGAACATACACACACACACACACACACACACGGACATGCAAAGGGTCCTAGAATATGTTGGGGGTGCCGAGGTCCGTTATAATATATACAATATGACTTCATTTATGTTTAAAACAAAGAGTAAAACCCTTCTAAAACATTTACACAGGTACCCCATCTGCAACATGCATCAGTATGTATATAAATACACACAGTAAATGGCGAGGAAGGATACATATTCACATATGCACATTTGGAGAGGGAAATTAGTTGGGAAAAAATGAAAGGGGACTTTCAGTTTTGCTTCTACTTACTTCTTTATTGTCTGAATGTGTTTTATGGTAACATGTACTCATATTTCTCATACAATTATAAAATACTGAAATTTTGTTCTAAAATTCTCCCTAAACAACATCTTTCAGTTTAAAGAAGTTGAATATAAATTAAGAAAATACTTTTAATTCTACAAAAAAGCAAAACGAGTTGGCAACATATTGAACATGGCATCATTAACACGTGGCTGGCCCTCTACTGTATTCATTATCTTTGCAGTCCTGTCCTACCTTCCAAATGAGGGCAAGAAAGAGGACTTTTCATTGAGCATGAAGCATATTGACACAGGATGTGCCCGTGGGGAAAGGAAGGAAGAATAAGAGGCAGGCACCGCAAGGCAGCTCATGTCAGGTAAGAACTTTCCATCACCTCTAGGAATCCCAATTCATCCAAGAAACTTCTTATATACGTGATGATCTTAGAGCGGATGATAAACTTCTGCCTCACAAAGTCATTCAGAATCAAGTCCAAGTATCTCTGACGATACCGTGTTTCCTAAATGAGAAGGAATAGAGAGGAATCACTGATGTGTTCCATTCAATGGTATGGTAAACCAGAGCCAGAAGGCCACAAGAATTCACCTTGTCTTTGAGGCCGAAGTGAAGATGAGGTAACATGTGCAGGCAAGGAGACAGCAGTGTGATTTCATAGGGGATGATGCTTAGCTCGCCCTTCTTGGTTTTCCCAGGATTGCCCTGGACTCCAATTATGTCTCCCCGGCGCAGTTTGTTGTTAATACGAATAAATTCTTCTTCAGATTTGTAATTCCTGAATGAATGGAAAATTTAACTCAGTATACAATATCCCAAATTAAAACTGACCTCTGGTTTACTTTATTGCTAAACTATTACTGTGAATCTAAGAAGACTCGTAGATTCAAGGTCAAATGTTTGTCACACAACCCAAGAACAGGCGTCAATCTCTAGGTGACCAGAGGGCTATTTTATTTTCCCAACCTTACACCATTCCCTTTAACTTTTATTTCCAAGAAGAAAAGAAGACCACATGGACCTTTGGTCTCTGTCATGTTGCTCTGGGCCGATCTATAAAGGCCTGTAAATGGATATTTCTATATACCTGGAATTGGCCATGACTTGCAACTTGACCCCCTCTCCTCGAAGGTCATAGAAGATGAGCTTTCCTCCAGAAGCTCTTTTGGCATGGATCCTACCTAGAGAAAGAACAGCAAAAATACTGACAGAAGCTATTTCATGGTATCAGTGCCAAAAAAGTTCCCTCTGCATTTTTCACATCCAGGCAGAACATAAACTAGAGCAATTTGATTGTAGCCCGAGGCCTAAGCCCTGCCCTTTTCTACAGGACAAAGTTGGCTTCCCATTCAAACCAGTTAAAGAATGTGTAGGAAGATCTGGTTTTCAGAGGTGCTCAGCGGATTCCCAGAATGTTGGTGGCAGCGTTGTTTTGGATCTTCCTAATCCCCACATAGAAATAGCAAGCACAACTAGACAGGAAAGGGCAAAAAGCCACGGACAAAATTCACAGCAAAATCATGTGGAAGATATTCCAAGAGTCCCCAAAGACAAGAACGGGTAAAAACCACCAAGGGCCCCAACAGGAAAAAGCTATGGGAATCAATGGGGTCTCTGACAGGTCTGAGAACTGGAAGTCTCCCCCAAAACCACAGGTATTCACTGGAAACTGTGGCAGGGCTAAGGGCTGCAGCTCATGGCCATGCAAGCAAGTCCAGTGGGCTGCACCAAGGAGGTCTGGGGGACGAAGCCTTTAGTGGAACCCCAAGAACTCGCTAAACTCAAGGCCAGGGATCTCTCCCGGGACAAGGCCCCATAAAACTCAATAAGACCGAGAAAACAGAGAAGAGACTGAAAATCCCAGAAAGCAAGCTGCTGTATTTCTGAATGCTTCACAAAAAAAAAACCAGGAGACCTCAGTGAAACTAGAAAAGCGATCTGAACCAAGCGCCCCGCCCCACCTTTTAAAAAAATATTTATTTATTTGGCTCTGTCGGGTCTTAGCTGCCGCATGCGGAGTCTTCAGTTGCAACATGTGGGACCCAACGAGGGACTGAACCTGGGCCTCCTGTGTTGGGAGCAGAGTCTTAGCCACTGGATCACCCAGGGAAGCTCCCTGAGCTTCCTTTTAATATTCAGGGGAAAAAAAAAAAAATCTCACATTTAAAAGAAAAAAACAAAACATCACAGCAGAGCTCTCTTGCCTGCTCATGTTTATCTCTTATAAGCATCTTATATTAATAAATCTATTTCTTGCCTATCAATAAAAAAAAAAAGCAAGGTCAAATACCAATATTAAATTTAGAAACAGAGAGTAACAAGAATAACATCTCCACAGACAATGAAAGCAGTTGAGAAAGACATGCTCAGGAAAAAGCAAAAAATTCTATTTCACAACCTGAAAGACATTTGAATATGATACAAAATATGAAAGAACACAAATCAGAGTTAGAAAAACTAAGAAATGAGATGGCATGAAAAAATTAGAAAATAAAGTAAAAACCCATCTCAGAAATGAAGCCTAAATTAGAAGGAAATAAGAGTGAATAAATACAACACATAATGCCTTAAGACAATCTGGAAAGGAGAATAAAATTTAAAAATCAAAGTATAAAAAAGATAAAGAAATTTGAGAAAAAGTGTCAAAAACGAATAATGAAAAAAAGCAAAGATAAGACATATTTGGGGGGCATTTAAGTATTGGCAGGGGTTCTTTTTAGGTTGTGGGATTAGGGGTAATTAAACTTTTCTCTCTTTGCCTCTCTGTTTCAACATTCTAAATTTTCTACAACTGGTAGTTTTATATAGAAATATTTTGGGGGGTATACATGAAAGACAAGATTTAATTATTTTTTGAATTAAGGAGAAGATCCTACACAAAATAAGAATGCTCTAGAAATATAGCCTAGTGTACAGCAGTCTAGGGACACAGATCTGAATTTTTAGGAGCTTTATTAGGGCATGGTTCCCACTGGCGGGATAAAGTCTCATAAAGGACTATGAAAAGTAGCAGCACCAGGTCAGGGGTCCCCCACAAAGAATGCCCTTTCCTCTGCAGCCCTGACGCTGGAATGTGGCCTCATGCCTTGGAGCTGCTCTACTGTCTGTGAATAGACATATTAGCACCATCTCTAGGAATGAAGTCTCAGACACAAGCTCCTCATGAGCAAGTCCACCCCAGACCTTCCTTTGTGCAACTGCAGAGGCCTGCCTGCTGTTGGGAGCCCAGCAAACTGCCAGGGAGTCTTCCTACCTGCCACCTTTAAGGTGATGTCAGTCAGGTGGTCCCCCGGCTGCAGGTGACTGTATTCTTGGATGAAGTGAGTGAGTGAGATGTCCACATGGAACTTGTGTGGGTATGGATCTTCCCCATTGACCTTCAGCTGGTGGATTGCTTGGCTTCGGATTTTGAAGTATTGCTGTTAAAAAAACAAAAGAGCTTCTGAAGTTGAGCCCGGTCAGACCAGTGCCGGTCTAGGGGAGTTCAGTATTCTGCCTCAGAGGGGCCCCAATACAGTGAGATTTCTTTAACCAAGCTCTCTCCAGCCTTGAAATCAAGGATTGGCTACGGAGTGAGATTGGCACTTAAATATGCAGGGTGGCCAGATATATAGCTGGGAATAAAGACTAGAATTCCAAAATGCAAGATGTGACAAAAAGAAAAACCACATTTCTAAGTTTCTTTTTTTGGTGTGTGTGTGGGGGTGGTGGTGGGGTGGTCCCCAGCAGTGGAAGCTCAGGGACCTAACCACTGGACTGCCAGGGAGCTCACTAAAACAGAGAGTTTAATTGGTGTAGGTGGCCTGGTTACCACTTCTGGAGACACATCTGCCTGAGTCTCTTCTCCTACTTTCCTATCCCTAGTCATACACCAGACTTTTCCCCAAGGCACACCCATGGGCCTGAAGTATGAAAAAACAGAATATTCTGTAACAGGGGTCAGCAAACATTTTCTGATGCAACTACTCAACTACTCAAGGTTGTAGTGTGAAAGCAGCCTTAAGACATGTAAACAAATGGGCATGGCTGTGTTTCAACACAATTTTACTTACAGAACTAGGGAGGAGTGACAGGGATGGTGGTGGCTTTGGCCTGTGGGCCACGGTTTGCCAATCTCTCAGCTAAAATAAGCCCCCCAGGCCACCTGTAGGGAGAGATTTTCTTTAGGGTTGCTATAAGGTCCAGCTAACTCCAAGGAGTATCAGCCACTGGATTCTCTCCAATGTTAAGCGAGAAGACAAGAAAGATGCACAGGGCCCGTGCCTTCAACCAGATGGAGTTGTGGGCCCCCCTCAGCAGTCTCAGTGCCTGTCCCAGTTCCTGTTTATCCTGCCAGTCACTGGTCCCTCCTACTGTCTCTTCCTGGGGAATCTGCCCTAAGTCTCATCAGAAGCTGCCCCGAGCCCAGGGAGGGCAGTGGTCCTGAGAACTCACATTTGGGTCCAAGCTCTCCTCCTCCGCAGCCACGCCATCTTCAGCACTGTGATTGCTGGCGGCGGCCTGACTCAGCTGTTTCTCACTGAGCTCCTTCTGCTTGGCCTCCTTCTCCGCTATTTTCTTCTCAGCTTTCAGGCGTCTCTTTAGCTCACTGTCAGGAAGGTGAAAGTGTTCAATGTAACAGGTGCCTGAAGAGTCCCCTACATTCTGCCCCGTCACCAATTACCAAAAATATCAACTGCCCAGAGAAACACACTTGTCCAGTTCCACACCCCCACGGTTATCTCTTAGCTACTAAACTCTATACATGAAATAGAGGAAAAAATAAACTTAGAATAAAGATGTGAAAGATCTTTTTCTCAGTCTCTATTTTCCAGTCGGAGGTCCTTGGCATTAGCGCCCGTCTAAAATCAAGATCCATAAGGACAAAGAAAACCCTACCTATATTAGTTTATAGTTAGGATAGGAAAAAATGCTTTACAAAAAATCAGCAAGATTTTCTCAGACTAATTAGTCTTGGGAGCTCCTTGAGGCCAGGGACTGAGTTGTTCAGTATCCTCTGGAGAACATGAAGTTCTGAGACCAGTGGATTTGACGTGTGATAAGGTGAAAGCCCTAGCTTTGTCATCTCTCTCCCCTCCCACAAGGAGTGGATTAGCCTGGGGTTGGGTGACAAAGTCCAGGGAGACACTCCTCTGACAATCTCTCCCCCAGCATTGATCAATGCATTGACCGTGACCCTCAGCATTACTAGCCTCACTTTCCCCAGAGGAGCCGGACTTTGACAACAAATTGGGTAGATAGTGTACAAAGCAGCATAGTGTAGGGGATAATACACCATCTTTGGAGCCAGACTGTCTGGGACTAAAACCTGACTTGGTGTGCTTAAGCAAGTTACTCAATTACTCAAGTTATTCCTTTAAAATAGTAATAGACACCTTCCTCCCTAAATGTTCTGAGGACTTAAATATACACAAAGAGATAACCCCCATCCCTAGCATCTAACTGCATTCTTCAATTAAGCATGCAAATGTGAACTACTCTAGGTATTCCCCCACTATCTTCACACCCTGCCTCAAGGACAGAAATTTTACAGATGTGGATTAAATTTCTGGTCAAATCTCTTACTATCCAAACTTTTAATACTTGTTACCTGAGACTCAGAAACCAAACAGATTTGGGCAGAGAGGGATACCCTCATTGTTCTTTCAAGCCACCAATGTTAAATGAATATCCTATAATAATGAACCATGGCAAATGATCCCTAGTCATGCTTGCTACTGTTTGGTTTCAGGGCACATTCTTAATTATATATGAGTTTAGAATAACAATTTAAAAAATGGAGATTTGAAATGACCATCTTTTAAGTAAGAAAACTGACTCTGAGGGCCCCAAAGTAAGTGTGTCTCTGGGTATAATCTGTTTTGTATCAGTTGTGAAGTCGCCTCTCCAGAACAATATGCTAGATTTATTGTGCTGTCATTCAGTCAGGAGCATCTAAGCCTATTTGGTTCTTCCTAGCATTAACATAATAAGTCTGTTTACCAGTTTTTGCCATTTAAAAATTAAATCAGTAAAAAAGGATCATCCAAAAAGGTTCTAGGAATAAGAACTAAGACTATTAACCAAATTACGCTCAGAAGCAAAGAAATTCCAGGAAGATAGGGAAGGGAAAATAATCTGTTACAAATTCTTCTTTATTCATACAAGCGTTTTGGTCTCAGCACTGTTTTAGCATAAGACCTAAACGTCATCTCAAGAATTTATGGAGTGAGAATTTGAATTTATTAAAGAGAAACTGAGAAAGGACTATTGGTTTGGGTAGTAGGTAGCAGAGCTGTTTACTTGGCAACAAGTCCAAAACTCAGCCAGAGGCTTTACAGATAAGAAACTAATTAAGAAGGACTTTTGCTCCCAGAGCAAAAAAGAAGGTAAAGGGCACCAACCTTCTTTTATCAGAAAGTGCCTTGTCCTTGTGAATCGTTGTGAAAGGCGCAAGTTGACACAGGCGCAGCTCCCTCTGCCCCCACTGTGCCCAGGAGGTTTGGCGCAGGGACCCCCTAACAAGCCTTGCAGCGGCTTGCACCAACATGGCAGAATACCCTGGAACCACCTAAGAATGATCACCACCACCTAACAGGAAAACAGAGATGTGGTGTCAGATGGGACAGGCAGTACAATATACCCCCAGCCAACACTCCAACTTGGGTTGGGGGAGAAGGGGAGGTTACACCACCTTTTAGTGTCCCATTTTATGCAAGACCCTCTCAAATGACAGCAGCCATCTTAACACTCACTGTGCCACACATGTAACTGACAATGTTCTCAGCCCTGGCTATGGTAAGATGATGCTTAACTGGGGTCACAGGTCAAAAATAAGTCAATCAATGGTGTACAGGTAGAAATGATCATAACATTCTAGAAAATAGGAGACAGGACATGAGGCAGTGTTTCTCAAGTTCCTGACATGCAGCTTCTCTCCTGGAGATGAGACACCTAGCTCCAAAGATGGCAACGTGAAGCATACAAAACGTCACCATCAATTGCCCACTCTAGACGAAGCTAAAAATAAGCCGCAAAGGCACCTGAGTCAAAGACAAGACTTGTCTGGAGCTCTAGGAATGAGAAGGAAAGGAGACTTTCAGTAAGAGTCTTGGACTACGTTAAGTTTATGCATTAACACTGGAATGCAACACAATGACAGAGATCGTGTTCTTCACTGCATTAAAATGAATGAGGCCTTAACTGAGTCACCTGGCAGGCAGCCTGCTTTTAAACTTGGAGACAATAACTGGCTTACAGTGGTGCTCACTAAAGATTCTGACAAAGGAAGTTCCAAGAATAATTAAGACACAGAAGCAAAAAAATGAACTAAGGCAGCCATTAAATGCAGAATCTAACTTCTCTCCGATGCCCCTGGAAGGATACTATATTTATGTACTATCTGTGGGAGTATTGAGCAATCAGTCACTTATCACTGCCTAGGTTCTATGAAGGACTCCGGTTGACGAATGCAGTATTAAGAGAATACAAGGGACAATCGGTGAAAGGGCGGCCAATCTTAATTCATTTATATTTACCTTTATACTCCAAGGATTTGGGGTGATTAACAAAGATACTTCCAGCAGTGCTAAGTGCAGCTTGGTGTACTCGGCTAAATAAGACAGTCCATACTGCTGATTCGGAGAAGGCAATGGCACCCCACTCCAGTACTCTTGCCTGGAAAATCCATGGACGGAGGAGCCTGGTAGCTGCAGTCCATGGGATCGCTAACAGTCGGACA
>NW_011494867.1:2291976-2292571 GCF_000754665.1 Bison bison bison
TTTTACTTTCATGCATTGGAGAAGGAAATGGCAACCCACTCCACTATTCTTGCCTGGAGAATCCCAGGGACAGAGGAGCCTAATGGGCTGCTGTCTATGGGGTCGCACAGAGTCGGACACGACTGAAGCGACTTAGCAGCAGCAGCAGCATACTGCTGATCGGTGATTCACTCAATTCTCACAGATCCTCTGACCAACCCATAAAGATAGCTGCACGACAGTTTTAGAATGATCCCTTTAATACAAAAGGTTCAGAATGGCCTTGGCGAGGCCAAGGGAAATCTGAAGGTCCTTCTGAAGAGCTGGGTATTTATCATTTCTCCAACTTCTTTACCGGGGCGTGGCACAACGCATTTCTCCGCGAAAAGAGTAAATTTCGCCTTTCTCCGTCGCCGCCCAGTTCTCCGCATTCTCTTACTCTAGGAGTACGACAGGGAGGAAGGACCCAACCAGCGGGGCCCTCGGGCAGCTTGGGGGATGTAGTTTCGGCACGCACCGCCTGCGTCCCAACGTGTTCATAACCACGAGAACCGGCAGCAAGGCCCCAGGCACAGCCGTCCCGGCCGGAGCCTCGAGGCGCTTCCTAGTCCAGACT
>NW_011494867.1:2292671-2293882 GCF_000754665.1 Bison bison bison
CTGTTCGCGCGGTCGCGAGGGGGCAGCTTTTTCGGGTGCCCGGGGAGAGCTATGGCGGAGGCGATGGAGTTGGGCAAAGACCCCAATGGACCCACTCACTCCTCGACTCTGTTCGTAAGGGAGGATGGCAGCTCCATGTCCTTCTACGTGCGTCCCAGCCCGGCAAAGCGCCGGCTCTCGACGCTCATCCTGCACGGCGGCGGCACTCTGTGTCGCGTTCAGGAGCCCGGGGCCGTGCTGTTGGCCCAGCCCGGGGAGGCGGCGGCCGAGGCCTCGGGCGACTTTATCTCCACGCAGTACATTCTGGACTGCGTGGAGCGTAATGAGAAGCTCGAGCTGGAGGCCTACCGTCTGGGCCCGGCTCCGGCGGCCTACCAGGCCCCAGAGACGAAGCCCGGGGTCCTGGCCGGGGGCGTCGCCGCGGCGGAGCCTGAGCCGCAGTCGCAGGCGGGGCGGATGGTCTTCACGGACGCGGACGACGTGGCCATCATAACCTACGTGAAGGAACATGCCCGCTCGGCCAGCTCCGTCACCGGTAACGCCTTGTGGAAAGCGATGGAGAAGAGCTCGCTTACCCAGCACTCCTGGCAGTCCATGAAGGACCGCTACCTGAAGCGCCTGCGGGGCCAGGAGCACAAGTACCTTCTGGGGGAGGCCCCGGTGAGCCCCTCCTCGCAGAAACTCAAAAGGAAGGCTGAGCAAGACCCGGAGGCTGCTGATAGCGGAGAACCACAGAATAAGAGAACTCCAGATTTGCCTGAAGAAGAATTTGAAAAAGAAGAGATCAAGGAGAATGAAGCAGCAGTCAAAAAGATGCTTGTAGAAGCTACCCGAGAGTTTGAGGAGATTGTGGTATGTTAATTAGAAATCACTTTTTCCCTATGTAATTGCACCTCACTCCAGTACTCTTGCCTGGAAAATCCCATGGACGGAGGAGCTTGGTATGCTGAAGGCATAGGTCTTTTCTCACATAACATTCTTTGCAATGTGCCTAAATGTAGTGGAGCATGGAGGCCCTAATATATTCATACTGCAGTGTTTTTTGAGTGCTTATTATGTGAAAGCATTGGTAAGCACTGAGGATGTAGTGATAAGCAAAATACAATTCCTGACCTTATGGAGCTTACAACTTGGGAGGGAAGTCAAATTTTTAACAAATAATCTAATGCATACATGTATACTCATATATATGTGCATATATATGCATATCG
>NW_011494867.1:2293982-2298607 GCF_000754665.1 Bison bison bison
AGGCGCAATACGGGGCCTGGCTCCGGCGTCCCCAGGAGCTTTACCTGAATCCCTGCAGCTTCCTGTTCGCGCGGTCGCGAGGGGGCAGCTTTTTCGGGTGCCCGGGGAGAGCTATGGCGGAGGCGATGGAGTTGGGCAAAGACCCCAATGGACCCACTCACTCCTCGACTCTGTTCGTAAGGGAGGATGGCAGCTCCATGTCCTTCTACGTGCGTCCCAGCCCGGCAAAGCGCCGGCTCTCGACGCTCATCCTGCACGGCGGCGGCACTCTGTGTCGCGTTCAGGAGCCCGGGGCCGTGCTGTTGGCCCAGCCCGGGGAGGCGGCGGCCGAGGCCTCGGGCGACTTTATCTCCACGCAGTACATTCTGGACTGCGTGGAGCGTAATGAGAAGCTCGAGCTGGAGGCCTACCGTCTGGGCCCGGCTCCGGCGGCCTACCAGGCCCCAGAGACGAAGCCCGGGGTCCTGGCCGGGGGCGTCGCCGCGGCGGAGCCTGAGCCGCAGTCGCAGGCGGGGCGGATGGTCTTCACGGACGCGGACGACGTGGCCATCATAACCTACGTGAAGGAACATGCCCGCTCGGCCAGCTCCGTCACCGGTAACGCCTTGTGGAAAGCGATGGAGAAGAGCTCGCTTACCCAGCACTCCTGGCAGTCCATGAAGGACCGCTACCTGAAGCGCCTGCGGGGCCAGGAGCACAAGTACCTTCTGGGGGAGGCCCCGGTGAGCCCCTCCTCGCAGAAACTCAAAAGGAAGGCTGAGCAAGACCCGGAGGCTGCTGATAGCGGAGGTGAGGTCTGCGGTCGCCGACGCGCGGGTGCTCCGCTGTCACCGGTGTGCTCTGGGGGCGGGGGCGTCTCCCCTTCCGCGGGGAGTCCATGTGGGCGTCTTAGGGGCATCGCCCAGCCCCTCTCCTTAACCCCCTTTGCCGTCCGGGTAAAGTTTGCATCGTTTTGTAATCTCTCTTTAAACGTCTGGGTAAAGTTAGCATCATTTTGAAATCTCTCTTTAACATGACATGGCCCGAGATTCAAAAGAGGCACAAAGAGTCTGTGGAAAATTCTCCCCCCTCTCCTTTCTTTTCCCACCAGGTAATCCAGTTTTTTCCCCCCAGAGACAACCTGTATCTTGGGTATCTTTTCAGAGACATTTCACAGACTCGTTTTAAACAGTGTTTCTCGTGGCTTTAGGTAGATTGAGTATAAGCCAGTTTTAAAGCCATATCTTGGCTTAAATGAATGCATATTCACAGAGGAAGGTTCTCGTCTATTGGAAGCCGCTTCCTAGTTTCGCTCGGGTGAGGTGAGTTTCTAACGCAGTTGAACTGAGTATTGGTTTTCCGACGTGGTTAGGACACAGGGCATAGCTGTTGAGATGCTTCTCTTCTGACTTAATCGGTATTGAGCTTAAACTGTCGGACACTTTGGTTTATAGTCATGCTTCCTTCACTTAACGTCTCTTTCCTTGTGTGACTGTTCTGCATAACGGTTGAAGTCTGGGGAGGTAAAATCTATTTTCTCCTGTTCAGTATGCTTAGTAGGAGTTTTGTTTTTGGTAAAGTGACACTTGAGATTCATTCAACAGATATTTGAGTGCCAGACTCCTACCTGCTGGGTGATAACAGTATATAAAACTTCCTGCAGTCATGGAGCTTAAAATGCTAGCTGGGCAGTGGTGAGTGCTATCATTTCAGTCGAGCTGCTAGTCGTGTCCGACTCTGCATGGACTGCAACCGGCCAGGCTTCCCTGTCCATCACCAACTCCAAGTGCTGTAGAAAAAAATAAAAAGGGTAACGGCTGGAGAATAGGTTGTTTTCTACAGGGTAGGAGGGGAAGTTCGCTGTCATAAGCTCATACTTGAGCAGAGATCAAAGGAAGTGAAGGAACTAAACAGGTGGTTATTTGATGAAGAATGTTCCAGGTTTTGGGGGTATTAGGTGGAGTATAGCTGTTGTGTTCTTGGAGCAACAATCAGTGTGACTGGAATGGAGTAAGGAAAAGGGAGAATTTTTGGAGAGAGGAAAGGGCTATGTGTATGGATGAAGGAGATCATATATATATTATAAATATATATATTTTTATATATAAATCAGTGATGTAGAGATGACTGGTAGACTAGTTGGAACTTGGGATGAAATTAAGCTGGACTCACCCTATGCAGTGTTTTCATGTTCAGATATTTAAACATAAAAATTAAGATCCGAAAAGGACCAGGAAAGGATGTGGATGAATAGCCTTTTTAATAGCTGTGTGTTGTTGTTTCTGAAGCCAGGAAGACTAAGAAAAAAACTTATATATTTGATTACTTAAAATTTAAAGCTTTTCATGATGAAGTCAGAGGGCAGATTGGAAAAATATGCCCAATACATTGCAACAAAGCAAGTTTCCTTAGTGTTTCCCTTTGAGGGCTTGCTGAAGTTAGTAAGTAAAAGAGAAACTAGTAGAAAAATGAGCAAAGGAAATGAAACAGGACGTTTTCAGAAGAGGGAATAAGTAAATGGCTAATACATGCAGAAACGTTAAAAAATAAAAGTAAATTAGACCCTGATCAGTGCACAGGTACAAGCCGTACCTGGGCTTCTGACCCATGGAAACTGAAGTAGTGTGTGGGGTTGTGTTTTTTAGAAAAGTAAATCAGAGCAAGGTAATGTCATATTTTATCTGTTAATTATTTCAGCATGTATCTCTAAAATATAAGGCTTTTAAAACATTTATATAAAATAAAATTGACTTATTTTGATGTACAGTTAGGTATTTAATTTTTTTATGGTGGTAAAATATATGTTAGATAAAACTTACAGTTTTAGCAGTTTTTAAGTGCTCTCTTCAGTAGCACTAGGTATGTTGTGATGCAGTTGTCACCACCATCCATCTTTAGAATGTTTTCATTTTCCCAAACTGAAATTCGTACCCTTTAAACACCAGCCCCCCATTCCTGCCTCCCCCTGGCAATCACCATTCTGCTTTCTGTCTTTATAAATTTGATCTCTCTAGGTACTTCATGTAAGTGCAGTCATAATGTATTTGTCCTTTTGTGTCTGGCTTATTTCATTTAATATAAGTGAAAGGCTTATTTTCAAGTCTTATCCATGTTGTAGCATGTGTGAGAATTTTGTTCTTTTTAAGGTTGGATAATATTCCACTTTACGACCACATTTTGTGTATCCATTCATCCATTGATAGACACTTAAGTTGCTTCCACATCTTGGCTGTTGTGAATAATGCTGCTATGGTATGGGTGTACTAATACCTGTTTAAGACCATGCTTTCATTTCATTTATTTATTTATTTTTTTATATTTTCAAAAGTGGAATAGCTGGATCATGTGGTAATTATATGTTTAATATTTTGAGGAATTGCCATACAGGTTTTCCAGTTCGGTGTTTTAATACATGTATAGATTTGTATAACCATCACCATAATCAGAATACAGAAACAGCTTCATTGCAAAACTCCCTCGAGTTGCCCCTCCGCAGTCAGTTTTTGTTAAGTGGAAAACAGCAGAGTTAAATCCTCAGAGAACAGAGTAAAAGGAGAACAGGAAGGTGTTTAGCTTTATGAGGCTCTCCTTTCTGTAGATGGTTTGTAGTGGATTGTGGTAGACTCCTCAGATCCATCTTCAGCTGGGCGAGGTTCTGTCGTTTTACACTAGCGTCCAGTGACTAATCTGTGTGGTGTTATTGGCTCCCTTCCCCCAATATGGTCAACTCTGAAGGGCCTTGCTGGCTCCATACTTCTCCATGGTTTCAGTTGAGGCCTTGTTGGAGCTCTTTCACAGCTCAGCTTCTCTCTCTGCCCGCTAAGCACTCCCTGATCAACATGTTACACGTTAATCTCCATCTCAGAATCTGATTCCCAGAAAACCCAGTTTATGGCAGTTTTTTTTTTTAAATCTATATAAATACAAAGCAAAAAAATGAATTAAGCTTGAAGAGTATTTTTTATTTTATACATGAGAACTTAGGAAAATTATCATTATTTTTATTGTACAACTTTTCAGTAGCAAGCTGAAAAATTAGAAATTATTGAACATGCATGTCTTATGTTTTTCTCACCCTCTGATCAAAAACCGTTAGGGGAAAAAGTGCAGCCTAACTTGTGGCCCAGGACTAATTCTAATCTAGTGCTGTTTTCTTTAACAGAACCACAGAATAAGAGAACTCCAGATTTGCCTGAAGAAGAATTTGAAAAAGAAGAGATCAAGGAGAATGAAGCAGCAGTCAAAAAGATGCTTGTAGAAGCTACCCGAGAGTTTGAGGAGATTGTGGTATGTTAATTAGAAATCACTTTTTCCCTATGTAATTGCACCTCACTCCAGTACTCTTGCCTGGAAAATCCCATGGACGGAGGAGCTTGGTATGCTGAAGGCATAGGTCTTTTCTCACATAACATTCTTTGCAATGTGCCTAAATGTAGTGGAGCATGGAGGCCCTAATATATTCATACTGCAGTGTTTTTTGAGTGCTTATTATGTGAAAGCATTGGTAAGCACTGAGGATGTAGTGATAAGCAAAATACAATTCCTGACCTTATGGAGCTTACAACTTGGGAGGGAAGTCAAATTTTTAACAAATAATCTAATGCATACATGTATACTCATATATATGTGCATATATATGCATATCG
>NW_011494867.1:2298707-2321639 GCF_000754665.1 Bison bison bison
CTCCAGTACTCTTGCCTGGAAAATCCCTTGGACAGAGGAGCCTGGTAGGCTGCAGTCCATGGGGTCGCTAAGAGTCGGACACGACTGAGCGACTTCACTTTCCCTTTTCACTTTCATGCATTGGAGAAGGAAATGGCAACCCACTCCAGTGTTCTTGCCTGGAGAATCCCAGGGACGGGGGAGCCTGGTGGGCTGCCGTCTATGGGGTTGCACAGAGTCGGATACAACTGAAACGACTTAGCAGCATAGGCATATATTTTTTACATTCAGTGTAGCTTCTAATGTTCTTTGGAATACCATGGTTATACATACACATATTTATATGTATACATGTGCACACATAGACACATATATACCCTATACTCACACTCCTGGTTACTCTGTAGCATATGTATATGTGTGTGTATATGTATATATGTACACATACATCTAGCATGACTGAATGTAAGAAGGAACATAACACATTAGAGGAACTGAAGGAAGTCCAGTGGAATGAAAGGGAAAGGAGGTGGTAGTTGGGAGAGACCAGATATTTTAAGAGTAAGTGTTTGTGACTTCGTTATTATGAACTGGTTCTATTCTTCACTTTGTCTAGGTGGATGAGAGTCCTGATTTTGAAATACACATAACAATGTGTGATGATGATCCATGCACGCCTGAGGAAGACTCAGAAACACAGCCTGATGAGGAAGAAGAAGAAGAAGAAAAAGTTTCTGCACCAGAGGTGGGAGCTGCCATTAAGATCATCCGGCAGTTGATGGAAAAGTTTAACTTGGATCTATCAACAGTTACACAGGCCTTCCTAAAAAATAGTGGTGAGCTGGAGGCTACTTCCTCCTTTTTAGAGTCTGGTCAGAGGGCTGACGGGTATCCTATTTGGTCCCGACAGGATGACTTAGATTTGCAAAAAGATGATGAGGCTACTCGAGATGCATTGGTCAAAAAATTTGGTGCTCAGAATGTAGCTCGGAGGATTGAATTCCGAAAGAAATAATTGGCAAGATAGTGGGAAAAAAAGTTGGGCAGATAAGACATTAACGTTTTTTTGTGTGACCATTGGACTTCAGAAATTTTTACATTGGAACCGACACTAATCTTTTGACCAGTTTTGTTGCACTGTGAGTCCTAGGTTTTGTACCCAAGCAGAGTTGTGTTCGGTCCAGTCGCTCAGTCGTGTCCGACTCCTTGCAACCTCATGGACTGCAGCACGCCATGCAGAGTTGTATAAGAGGATGGAAATAAAAGAAATGGGATATGTTTCGATCTCTTCCCGGCAGTATCAGTGTGTTTATGAAAGGAAAATCAAGAACAGAGAGATTGGTTTACATAGTAGTGATCGTTTTCTGGAGTGGAATCCCTGCTATATTGGTGATAGGAGCTAGTCATGAAGTCAAAGAAGGAAAATTAGATGGGTCTTGTGAAAGCATGAATAAAGAGCCTCCTGTCTTTTGGCAGAAGCTCCTCTAGATTGTGATAGATTACAAATCAAGAATCTAGAAATATGGAAAAATTGAATTACAAGGCCTTGAACATGGACTGTCCCAAACTCTTGTATCCCTCAGTGAGCTTTGATTTCTGGGCTGCTTTGAAAACCCCATGTTTCTTTTGCCAGCTTGATATTTGGGAACCCTTTTCCTTGGCTGTTGTTTTCTTCGGGTCTGTGTCAGTGAAGTCTCTAGCATGAGTTTCTTTATCCATCATCTAGTTTGTTTCAGACACACACTACAATGGAGTCTCAAGAAAAGTCTTACTTGTTAACCAGTAATGTCTTTTTATTTATTGAAGATCGTTTTGTGCTAAGAATTGTGTTAGATTTAAAAATTAGAGGATTAATTCCTCTTTGTTGTGTTGATTTCATTGTTGAAAATAAATAGAACTTTGTATTTGAGTCTCCACAAAGTGTTTTCTTTGGTTGTATTCATAAAACCTTTTAGGTATAAAAGCTATAAAGGAACTAACATTTTTGGCTCTTGGTAATTAGAACCAATAAGAGGTTCCATTTAGAGCTGATAGGCCATTAGAAAGAAGCTATTTCTTCTGAATGGAGCAAAGAGAACTGTGTCAAGGACTGCGAAAGATGGCATAACCAGGTGAACTGCTGAGAGCCAAAGTGGAGAGAAGTCAATAAGGAACTATCCAGTGTATAACAGAAGATGTCAGTACCTGTCCCAGATGCCTGAGCACTCACCAGTCCAGTACATGCCAGCAGCAGGAGTCTTACTGCCAGCACCTGTAGGAGGCTCTCTCTCTGTTTGAAGGGCTATGGAGTTAATGCCCCTGAGAGCAGCTTTCACCCAATGGTGAATGGGAATCAGAGAATGCACACTCAGCTTCCTTGCTGACCAGAGAGATGACAGCTGAATGTTTGAGTTACTCCTTGGATGGGATGATGGTTTCCATGCCATCCTGAAGGCCGCCCGTAGAAGAAAGCGTAGTTGCTTACAGTGGGATGACTGCACCCTCATAGTCCTCCTGCTCTTACTTTACATCCCCTCTTCTCTCTTAGTGCATCCGGAATCATCAGTTGCACTCACACTCTCTTATTCTGGAAAGAGTCTGCTTCTGGCAGAACCCAGCCTAAATCAAAGCATGTCACCTTTTCCTCCTCCTCAGCTTGTTGGAATGGTACGACATGAGTGCAAGGATTTCCCTGTGGTCCAGTGGCTAGGGCTCTGCACTGTCAGTGTGGTGTGCTGCAACTAAGAGTTAGCATGCCACAGCTAAACTAAGTGACAACCCGCGAAAAAGCTGAAAGGTTTCACAGCGCGACAAAGATCAAAGATCCCGCACGCTGCAACTAAGACATGGGTATGGCCAAATAAGCGCGTGTGAAGTGAAGGTTTTGCTCAGTTGTGTCCGACTGTTTGCGACCCCACAGTCTATCCATGGAATTCTCCAGGCCAGAATACTGGAGTGGGTAGCCTTTCCTTTCTCCAGGGGGTCTTCCCAACCCAGGGATTGAACCCAGGTTGCCCGCATTGTAGGCGGATTCTTTGCCAGCTGAGCCACAAGGGAAGCCCGAATAAGTGCATAAATATTAAAAAAAAAAACTACACCCATTTGCTCACTATAGTGGTGACTTTTTTGGGGCCACATTTTGTGTGGCAGGCAGGATCTTAGTCTTAGTGTCCCTGCTAGGGATCGAACCCCAGCCCCCTACAGTGGAAACATGGCGTCTTAACCATTGGGTCACCAGGGAAGACGCTATGGTAGTGATTCTTAAATGGGGCTTGGGAGGGGTTGGTGGTGGATATTTGTTTAAAACGTGTTTTTCTATTGTGATGGGACACTAGAGTGGTTGAAAATCACTGCTTTAGATGTGAAATGGACATGTCATCCACCATGTCTGTACCTGAGTAGTTAGCACAGCCTATTGGCTTCACAGAGCTAGAGATCCCAGTTTTGTCAGTCATGTGCAAAAGGGTCTGATTTATTATACCCGTACTGCCAGAAGACATGTTTAAACCAAAACACACGCCAGCTGCTAGTGCTCATTATAAACCAGTTATTTTCTAATATCTGGTTTTGTAATTTCTCAGATCATTTCATCTCTTGGGCTGGTATATATGTGGGGAAACAAATTATCAGAAGTATTTTTGGGAGCACAAAACTAAGCAAGGAAAATGAGTTGGATTTTAATAGTTAATGGCTTTGAACTATAGCTGTGTCTGTTCCAAAGACCAACTGTTTTAAGTCTTAGTACTGAGATACTTTTGCCTTAAGCTGCTGCTGCTGCTAAGTCACTTCAGTTGTGACTCTGTGCGACCCCATAGACGCCAGCCCACCAGGCTCCCCTGTCCCTGGGATTCTCCAGGCAAGAACACTGGAGTGGGTTGCCATTTCCTTTTCCAATGCATGAAAGTGAAAAGTGAAAGTGAAGTCCCTCAGTCGTGTCCGACTCTTCGAGACCCCATGGACTGCAGCCCACCAGGCTCCTCCATCCATGGGATTTTCCAGGCAACAGTACTGGAGTGGGGTGCCATCACCTTCTCCCCTTAAGCTGCTGGATTCTTGTTCTTTGGGTTTTCTTTTCTCAACTTCGTGAGTTTGGCTTTACTTTCTACTTGTGTTCTGGGAGACGTTATTTCTTAACTCATTTAATTAAGCTCTTGAGTTCTGGGCTTTTCTCATTATTCCCCCCTGGCTTTCTCTTATTCCAGCTTTTGAGATTTCTTATTCCAGCCTTAAGTAACCTCCACAGCTTCCATAGTGGCAGAAACATTGTCTTCTCTTTCTCTGCAGCAGTGAAGAAATACTCCTAGTATTGTTTTCCTCTGTTCCCTATTCCATTTAAGTGATTGCAGCTTTAAAAGTTTATGCTGCTGTTTGCTTTGTTCTCATCCTCTCTTGCTTTTGGACTCATGCTGTTTGCTGAATCATAACCCCACTTGGCTTGTCAAAAGCCAGGTGTTTATTACATATAACAGAAAACCTAACTCTAAAGAACTTCAACAAGTAAGTGAATTTATATTTTGTATACGTAACAAGTCTTGAGTTAGGGGGCTTTAAGGTTCTAGTTTTCTGCCCTGCCATCCTTAGCTTGTCCTGTCAGCCACTCCCCTTGTGGTTGAAAGGTGGCTGCTACGGCTCCCAACAGCCGAAGAGGGAGGGTTTCCGCCAAGAATCTCTTTTATTGTGGGCAGCCTTTCTCAGAAGCCCCTCAGTCCAAAGGCTTTCAGCCCAGAGGGGTCTGAGATCTAAGGGCCCAGCTTCTTGGGACCCAAGGAGCCTCTAGGAAGAGGGCAGACGCCTTTTACTGGAGGCACTGCTGGGACGGGGCCATCAGATGCTCTAGTCCTGGGCACCAAGCAAGGTCCAAAACCCTGCAGATTCCATGTTCTCAACCCTGTTTTCAAGCTGTGGAGGCCTCGACCATGATAACTTTTAAGCCCTCCGCTGGTTGAGCTCAGTCCACATCCATAGATCACCTCAATCAAATAGGATGTCTGGTCACCCAGTTCATGAAAGACACATCAGACTTGAGATTCTGAACTGGGCAACCTGACTCCCTTGGTCAGACACTGTTCCCTACATTTTTCTCTAGAGACTTAACCTTATTGCTTGCTTCAGAAGTGAAAATTTACTTTTTTCTCTCTCTAGAGAAAGTCATCCTGTGTCCCTCCAGAGGCTATAGATAGATGTATAGATACAGAGATATAAATAGAGGATAGAGGGGAGCTATAGAGGCTGTGTAGGTGAGCAATAGATATGTATGTACGTAGAGCAATACCTATAAACATGGAGATACAGACATTCATATACATGAAGAGGATTATAGATACAAATTATAGTTTTCCCTTCTCAAGTCATCAGACTTGTTTTCATAAGTTGAACTCTGTCTACATGTGGTTGAAGTACAGGAAAGATGCTGGGAGCTCTCAGCTTTGGCTGCATGAGAACCATCTGGGGCAACAATCTAAAAAACTAGGCATGGTGTCAACACTGTCAAATATTATATCAGATTTTGTGGGTAGATTTGTGCCACAAATACCTGTACATATGCATGCGAGTTTTAATTCCGTAAGTGGTTAATGAAGATACAGCTCATATTTGGAAAAATTACTTGTGCTGAGTGTAATTTGGCCATAAATCTTGGTGCTGGAATATTCTGGCACTTGTGCTTCAGTATGAACACCTAGAGAACTCTTGCATGTAGCACACCCAGATACCAGAAGGATGTCCAGATCACAACTATTATTTGTGCAAAACTGGTATCTGTAAAACTAGATGTATGTGTATTGATCTTTCAACACCTTCATATGGAAAGTAAAGCAGATATGACAAAACAGGAAACAGATTGATGAAATAAAGAAGTAAATTTTTTTTTTAGGAAGTAATACTTTTTAAAGACATTTTTATTACCAAGGTAGACCCACAAATACCAAAATCTATTTTTAGAAGTTACCTTTTCAAAAGAAGGGAGAAGATGGAGAGTGACAATGGTTTACCAAGTTTTGATAAACATACAAAGTTTATCTGAGGAAAAATTTTATGGACATATATAATCATGTATGCAAATGTATTAAAAACCCTAAAAAATGGAAGTATTAACATCATTAGACTATGTTTAGTGATGATACGGTGTTGCTATTACAGTTTCTTACAATTTTTTGTATGTTTTAAATAATCAAAGTAAAAATACACTTCTAAGTAAAGACTACTAAGTACTGAAGGATTTGTCCTAATCCATTTAATCGTTCCCTTAATGATGGATACTGAGGTAGTGTCTGGTTCCTAATTTAAACCCTTGGAGCTTTGGGGAAAAGATCCGTTTTATGAACTCCATCAGGAAGTAGAGCATCCCTTCATTTTTTACATAACAAATTTCAAGTTTGCCTTCCCGTGTTGTCAGGAAGGAGAGAAGTTCTGATGTCCCCCAGAGACCTGTTCTCGCCTGCGTTAGGCTACCCTGTGTGGATTTTCCAGGTGGTGGAGGATGTGGTCATCACAGAGGTCATACTTGTCAGTAAAATGCTTTTTTTCCCACAAGAATTCAGCAGATGTGTCCTGTGGTGCTTCCAGCGGCAGAGTGGAGCTTGGAAGGAATCCTTAGTGGAGTACAGAAGATAACCACTGCCCACAAGATAACCTCCATTTGGGTTTCTAGTTGGTTTTTCCTTTCTTCACTTTAATCTTGCCCCTGGCAGGATGGCTTCCACAGTTATTGTTCTTTAAATTCTGATCTGCATCAAAAGAAAGGAGGCCTGGATCAGATTCAGAATGCCATCTTCCTCCAGAAGCTCAGGCCCTGGTGAGCTTTGCAGTGTGTTCAGAAGAGCCTGAAAATCTTACTCCCTGAGGCACAGCTGGAGTCCTGGAGGGTCCTCTTCCTGTGAATGAGGATTCAAAAAATCTGTACCTTCTACTGACAATCTGTGGATGGCAGGAGTTGACTTGAAGTCATCTTGAGGTTTCTGTATATTGCTGGTGAGACTGGATGAGGGTATGAGGTGATTCTGTAACTCGCGTGTGCTGTGGCCATCAGTCTGTTTCGATGGTTCCCTTTTGAGGATTCCACTCTACAGTCAGCCTAGCAGCACTCATCCCACCACTGCAGAACGAAAGATATGTCCCCCTGGCCCAGATCCTGTGGCGGTTGTTTTTTTGTGCGTGTGCTCAGGTTGAGGCTGAGGATAGTCTTCCAGCTGTAGCATTCCCATATAGTCTGTTATCGGTGGTCCTGGTGTTCTTGGTATTGGGACCAGAAGGGATCCTGAGTATCTGGGTCTCCTCCCATAGTCAGCGGTACAGGCACATCATTCCCAGATGTTAGCGTGGAGAGAGAGTTCTGCCTGCACAGCTTCACAGGCTGCATGATGACATTTTGTCCTTGGATCACACTAGGGACACGTGGGAAGAGAGAAGAACAGGTAGAAATGATTGGTTCCTGCTGAAAGAACTGGAGGAAGGAAGATGATGATATCGGCCTGGGAGAGGCCACAGGTCAATTTCAGGCTGTTGAACTGTCGGACCGGGTCTCACATTTGGGCCATCTAGCAAGGAACTCACAGGCTCACTTCTTGTCTGCCCAGGGTACAGAGATCTTGGGTCCTGAAACCACATCTCTGTGAGAAAAACAGACGTGGGACATTATAAGGCAAGAAATAAGGGCCTGTTATGTAGGCGCAAATCTCAAGAGAGATATGTATGAAATTAATTACGCTGGTTCATGTGTTCAGTATGTTTGTATGTATACATATGTATATGTGTGTATGTATGTATGTGTATAGATATACATACATACAAACATAGATTTAGGTCATAGCACTTTCAGCAGTCAACCTTAGATGAACTGAAACTTGGCTGAAAAGGCATATGTCCAGGAGCCACCCTCCAATTTCAGCAATGGACCAGGGAGCAAGGTCTCTTGACCAGGCTGACGTTTTTTTCTTCTTTAAGTGTGTGCACAGGAATACATATCTTGTAAACGTGTATAAATCTGAGTAAGGGTTAATAAACATAAGTGTTCTTGAGAGTCATTCTGCCTAAGAACATGCTTCCTTGTCATGAACATTGAACATGCATGAACCACTTTCCCCATAATTTAGGTAGGAGAAGGTACTCCTGAGGGTGATTTTGTTCCCCAGTTTGACTGTGCCTATAGACTTTTGGTGGCGGGTGTTAAGAATGGGGAAAGGAGAAGTCTGCAGGACATCTAGTTGGTAGAGGCCAGGAACGCTGAAGAATGCTATGCCAGGACAGACTGCCCCTCCCAGGAAAGAAATATCTGGCCCAAAATGACAGCAGTGCCAAACTTGAGAGAACCTAACAGTGTTCTCAAAATAGGCATTAACTTGTACATTATCTACAGTTCTGCTGCTGCTAGCTCTGAATAGATGCATCACTGACAATTTAATTAGAAAATTCTTCCTGTTTCAGGAGTGTGACTTGCAATGCCAGATGTTTACCATCCCGTGCCTTTGTCCTTGATTACTGTGATCATCTAGGTTAGTTACAGTTTTCCAGCAACCACTCAGGGGGTAACATCATTTAACAGAAGGGATATTTGCTGCCATAGACATCAAACTTGAATTCTCAATTCCGAATGCCTGTTTGGCTAGTGTTTTCCTGGTGGCAATACCAAGGTATTGGTTCCTCTAGAAAGCTTGAACTAGAATGTTTGAGTAAGATCTTGGGATGGCTGTCTGGTCTTGTGTGGCTTCTTTCGGTAAGTATTCTAAAAGAGAACGCAGGGACAAAAGGGAGGGTTTTAGGACATTTTTGCATTCAAGCTGGAAACTCGAACTTGAGAAGTTAGTGCTAACCTCTTACTCCCTCTGAATCCCCCTGAGATGACAGAAGAGGAGATTGTTGCCCTGCTCAGAGCAGCAGGATCAAAAAGTCCAAAGCCTTGCTTGCTCAGAACCTGTCTGTCCCAGCCACCTATTGGTGACCCTCAGTTAGAAAGAACAAGCTGTAATTGGCTCCAAAACTAAGGATTCTCTGTGGTGAATTTGGGTACAACATGCAGAATTGATTCCTCTCTCAACTGATTCCACTGGTGAACTGCATTTGGATTGGTGGGTTTTTACCTTGAGTATAAGGCCAAGGCTGGTTCTAGCCATGGGTTTGGTCTTCTCCTAAAGAGGAGCTGAACCCCAGTCGTCTATCTTGCTGTGTGGTTTTTGAACCAAATCTGAGTGGGAAAGGAAGACATGGAAGTCACATAACGCAGTCTGTGTTATTCCAAATATCATTGCAGTTAAAACTAGTTGATCAGTTGCTCTAAAGTGCATTATCCTGGGAATGATGCTATTATTAGCATAAAATTCAGGACAGTACACAATCTGCTCTCAACTCAAATGAGCATTTCTTGTGTGGTCATCCTCAGGGTATCCAAAGTAAATTTCACTGGTTTAAGAAGCACCGTTAGCTCTCTCAAAGGAAATCAGTCTCTCCCTCATGTCGCATCAACTCTTCATTGGAAATGCCATTTGATAATACATAGTATGTACGGAATATATCTTAGAAAAGGATTTCTTTATGTAAGACAGTAGAATTAGCCACAGTCACGAACAGGGCTAACTCATCCACACTTCCTCTTACTTACTTCATCTTCATCATGGAATAGATAACAGCCCCATATATCTTGCTTTAAAATTATCACTAATATAGCCAGTTGTATTTTGTTTCCTCATTACTGGAGTCAGCATTGCAATGTATGTTCCAATAATTTCTGAGTGTTTTATTTTGATAATTTGATAATTCATGGTAAGAGTAGAGTGTAAATGATAACCAATATTTGATGAATCACTCATCTCCCAGGCATTGTTCTAAAAGATTATATCTGTTCTTCAAAAGAGACACTGATGTATAGAACAGTCTTATGGACTCTGTGGGAGAGGGAGAGGGTGGGAAGATTTGGGAGAATGACATTGAAACATGTAAAATATCATGTAAGAAACGAGTTGCCAGTCCAGGTTTGATGCACGATACTGGATGCTTGGGGCTGGTGCACTGGGATGACCCAGGGGGATGTTGTGGGGAGGGGGGATGGAGGAGGGTTCAGGATGGGGAACACATGTATACCTGTGGCGGATTCATTTTGATATTTGGCAAAACTAATACAATTATGTAAAGTTTAAAAATAAAATAAAATTAAAAAAAATAAAAGATTATATCTGTTCTTTAAATTAATTAATCAAAATATTTTCCAGTAAGTCTTAAGCCCAAGTGGAAATTGGAAACTAATGAGTGAGTTACTGAACACAGTGGCTGAAACAAGCTCATCCTACATTCTTTCTGGACTTGTCGTTCTCCACCTCAGTTCAGACGGGCCCAGTACCTCTCGAGCAGCCAGTCACTAGACGCTCTTGAAAGTGAAAGTCTCTCAGTCGTGTCCAATCTTCGATACCATGGACCATAGCCTACCAGGCTCCTCTCCATGGAATTCCCCAGGCAAGAATACTGGAGTGGGTAGCTATGTCCTTCTTCAGGGGATCCTCCCGATCCGGGAATCAGACGTGGGTCTCCTGCATTGATGGCAGATTCTTTACTGTCTGAGCCACCAAGGAAGCTTCAGATATTCCCCCAAAGTGCACTTTTTTACTGGGATTTGAGGAAACTCTTTCCTGTTCCTAAAACAAATACATTAAGAAAAGAGGAAATTTTCTTCTTCCTAGTGTCCCCTCAGACTGATGCTCTTATAGCCCTTACATATAGTGATTTATTGGAAACTTTTTGATAAAAAAATCTGAATTCATTCTTCTCCTCTAAAAGCATCTTTTTTCTCCCTGCCCCTCCAAAAGCATCTTTTTTATTGACCTTTATTGGTTTCAATACTGTTTCAGTTTGTGTTCTTGTATTATTAGCTCTTCACTGACTGAAGAAATCCAACTTTATTTTTTTTTTTTATCTTCACATATTTATTTTTTATTTTTTTTAATTTTTATTTTTATTTATTTTTTAATTTTATTTTTAAACTTTACATAATTGTATTAGTTTTGCCAAATATCAAAATGAATCCGCCACAGGTATACATGTGTTCCCCATCCTGAACCCTCCTCCCTCCTCCCTCCCCATACCATCCCTCTGGGCCATCCTAGTGCACCAGCCCCAAGCATCCAGCATCGTGCATTGAACCTGGACTGGCAACTCGTTTCCTACATGATATTTTGCATGTTTCATTGCCATTCTCCCAAATCTTCCCACCCTCTCCCTCTCCCACAGAGTCCATAAGACTTTTCTATACATCAGTGTCTCTTTTGCTGTCTCGTACACCGGGTTATTGTTACCCTCTTTCTAAATTCCATATATATGCGTTAGTATACTGTATTTATGTTTTTCCTTCTGGCTTACTTCACTCTGTATAATAGGCTCCAGTTTCATCCACCTCATTAGAACTGATTCAAATGAATTCTTTTTAATGGCTGAGTAATACTCCATTGTGTATATGTACCACAGCTTTCTTATCCATTCATCTGCTGATGGACATCTAGGTTGCTTCCATGTCTTGGCTATTATAAACAGTGCTGCGATGAACATTGGGGTACACGTGTCTCTTTCCCTTCTGGTTTCCTCAGTGTGTATGCCCAGCAGTGGGGTTGCTGGATCATAAGGGAGTTCTATTTCCAGTTTTTTAAGGAATCTCCACACTGTTCTCCATAGTGGCTGTACTAGTTTGCATTCCCACCAACAGTGTAAGAGGGTTCCCTTTTCTCCACACCCTCTCCAGCATTTATTATTTGTAGACTTTTGGATCGCAGCCATTCTGACTGGTGTGAAATGGTACCTCATAGTAGTTTTGATTTGCAAGAAATCCAACTTTATACTTACATCAGTAGTTTATTCAAAATGATACAATATGGGATTTTATTTCTTATACTCCTGTATGTAAGTTACATTTCTGATATTAGTGGGGAAAAAAAAACTAACCTGAGAATTGGGAATTTACATGTGTTTATCCCACAGTTTTCCTCACAATTACATATTACTCATTATTCTGCAGTGTATTTTCCAGTGATACCATATCATTAATGATACCATATCATTAACATAGTGATCCGATTTCCTATATTCTCTAAATCTCAGAAGTTGACTTAGGGACTAACCTGGTAGTCCAGTGGTTAAGAATCCACCTTCCAATGCAGGGGACATAGGTTCAATCTCTGGTCAGGGAACTCAGATCCCACATACCATGGGGCAGCTAAGCCTGTGCACTGCAGCTAGAGAAACCTGTGTGTAGCAAGGATGAGCCTGAGCGCACAGCTAAGACCCAAGGCAGCCAGGTTAATTAAAAAGCTGATTCAGTTATCTTCTATTGGGAGAGATATTCCAGTATATTCTTTCCTCCAATACCAAACACACCCAACCAACTGGTAAAAGAAGTAATAGAGGTTTCTTCCATGGTAAAAGAGGTAACTCTTGTTTTTATTTTGTTTTAAATATATAACAGGAAAAACCTCCTGGGAAACATACCTGACATAACAGTAATTGCCTGCCGGTGCTAAGCCTACCTTTTTTCTTTACCTTGAACCAGAATAATGAAATATCTGATACTTACCTGAATTTTAGATTTCTGGAATGCCAGTTTCCTTGGCCAGCTGTTTCCTGCTTGCTTGTTCAGGATGAAGAGCATTCAAACCACGCTTGGATGCTTTTGACTCTGGTTGTAAATAATCTTGCCTTGCCAGGGTTCTTTTTGTAGACTGTCTGATGAAGGGAAAATGGGGAGAAGTATGAAGGATATGTTTATAGATTAAAAACTGTGTGAGCATGTAACTTATGTTTAGTTCAGATTGAAAGTCTGTCGATTCAACGATTATTTTATGTTTTTACTTTGAGGCTATACCTAAAGTCATTCTAAACTGGAGACGTGGGAATTCCTTGGTGTTCCAGTGTAAGGACTCTGTCCCCTCACTGCCGAGGGCTCAACTTTAATCCCTGGTTGGGGAACTAAGATCCTACAAACAGCCCGGCATAGCCAAAAAAAAAAAAAAGACGTATAGGTCAAATGCATATGTGTATATGTATATAATACGTAAAAAAAAGACAGTCTGTTATCTGAGTTACCAAAGCAAGAAATTACTAGAAATCCACAAAATTATGTGCAAAGAAAATAGGAGTTAGGAAAATAAATGGAAATAAATGAAACAAGTAAAATATGAAAAAGATTAAAGGGATAAATAAAATATACAAAACTTATTTTGTGATAAAATTAAAATTTTAAATCATTAGGTATCGTTAATATATTAAATCATTAGGTATAATTGTTAATATATTAAATTGTTAGATATAAGCTAAATGTAGAATATTGTGTATGCCGTATAAATTTTTCTCCATTAAAAATGTTAACTTTAAGGTTTTTGAAAACCCACTTATGGGACTCATTGCTGCTGCTTAAATATGGGATTCCATTCTGTTAACTTCAAAGTACCCATCAATCCCCTGACACAACTTACCACTGCAAAACAGCACCTACTTCAGCAGTCTGTTCCTGTAATCATAATGGTGACTTTACTTTTTATAAACTCTGGAAAATAAAGCATGTGGCATCACCAAAGAGAAGAGCAAAAGACCACTTGTAGTGCTGGTTTGATCCATCTAGGAAGGAGGCATCCGGATTCTGCAGAGAGGAGTGGACAACTGAGCAGTTCCCCAGGACACAGGATTTATAACCACCCATCTCTTAAACACTCTTCTACTTAATCCCTTCATTAAATATGAACACTTCAGAAGAAACTTGAAGTAATCGGATTAAGGGGAAATACAGATTCTACCAGATTCTAATTTTGCATCTATCATAACATGACTTAAAATCTGTGCTTTCTGGTTTATATAATACATATGTATGTATACATTGATATAATATATGCTTTGTACTGTATAGTTTTTAAAACTTTTGTTTCTTAATTATTTTGGCTTGATATTATTTTAATGTTATATGGATATTCCTACTCTGTATTCTATTTTTCTTAGCTGTTACAGAAACATATCTTTTCCATCATTGACATTGTTTATGTGTTATCGTGGTTATTCTGTACTCCATAGTTATTAAAAAAAAAAAACAAATCTTGGTGTTGCTGTGAAGGTATTCTGTAAATTGATTGATTGTAAATTCAACAATGTGTGTCTGATTCCATTTCCATGATACATCCAGGATGGACAAATCCATAGAGACAGAAAGTAGGTTAGCAGTTTCTAGGGAGTGAGAATGGGGACTGACTGCTAATTGATAGGGGATTTCTCTTTAGAGGTTATGGAAGTTTTAAAAAGTTAGCTCTTGTTTTGGTTGAGGGTGCACAACTCTTTGACTCTGCTGAAAACCACTGGATTGCACACCCTGAAAGGACACATTTCATGGCAAATAAGTTATACTTTAAGTAAAATTTATTAAAAAAGAATAGCTTATAAAAACATAATGGAGGGGTGTATGACGTATTCTGTCACCTGGATAAGTGCAAGTGCAAAGGAGACTTTCTAGAAACATCTCAAAATTGTTTAAAATGAAAGTGTAAGTTAAGGAGTTAATATGGTGAAATTTAATGCCATTCATATTAACACATGTCAACACTGATCACATGCTTAGATTAAAAGAGATCTAGTTGACTATAACTTGAATATTTACATAAAGTACCTTTCACTTGAAAAAAAAATTTAAATATGCATTAATTTTGTGAATAATTTCAGTTTTTCAGGTGAGGATATGAACACATGAAAATTTCAAAAGTATGAAATAAATAATATGATTATGTTGAAAATAAAAGGACATTAAAATATTACTCAAAAACATCCATTCATTTCCAAATTATTCATTTTCTTTGTCCAGACAAATGGAAAATGACATCAATATAAGGAGCATCACTTTGTTTTTTTTGTTTGTTTGTTTTTTGTTTTTGCATCACTTTGTTTATTGACCATCAGATACTGTTTATCATTCTATGTAAGTATTAATGATAAACTTGGAAAGTATTGCCCTAAATGAACATGCAAATGTAATATTTTATCAATCATAATATAACATTGATATTAATAAAATATTTTAAGTTCAAAATTATTTCTAATAATTGATAAATTATTTCATTATTAATATTTATTTAATAACTTGATAGTATAAGCCCAGATGATACAATGTTAATGAAATTGAAGTTTGCTATATATTTGCCATTAGAATGCTAAATTATAATTCATGTTTAATATTTTTGTTACTTATTTACCCATTAAAATTATAATTATCTTAATAGTTTTATCATTTAAATCTACCCTTCTAGTCTTCTAATGCTTTAACATCATTTCTGATTTTCCAAGATCTTCATGCTGTTTTCCCTCGACTCCCAGACTTGATAAAAATCAACATGCCACTGAATTCTGCTGTTTTAAAATCTGAGGTGTCTGAGTGCTATAGGAAGAAATGTAAGTAGGTTTTACTGTATTAGTTATATTTTAAACATATTATTATCTTTTAAAATTGAAGTCTAGTTGATTTACAGTGTCACATTTTGGGTGTGCAGCACAGTGATTCAGTTTTATATATGTATATATGTTCCCTATACATATATAAATATATACATGTATTTTTATATAAATAGAAATGTTTTCCCTATAAGGGAAAATAAACCTTTTCCTTTATAGGTTATTGCAAAATACTCAGTTCTCTGAATTATACAGTAGGTCCTTGTTGGTTATCTATTTTATACATAGGAATGTATATATGTTAATCCCAAACTCCTAATTTATCCCTCTCCATATTTTATTTCTAATATTTTAATTAAAAAGTTCAAATAAAATGTGAAATTCCCAAGAAGAGAAGTGTTAGTAAATACAGTGAAACTGAGCACATATGAAATATATTGTTTCTTCTCATTCCGTCCTGGGGTCCTTTTCAGAATGGCTCATATGCGTATAATCGTGACACACTAGCAACATTTTCCCAGGAATAAACTGGTTAAGCTGCCATGACTGGGATGCTAATGACCTGGGACACAATTTGAGATTCTTGGGTAAATATTACTCTTTCTAGGCTAAAACCTAGAAAACTTGACCTAAGTAGCCAAAACCTTCATAGTTGGTATTCACACTGTAAGATTTTCTTTACTACCAACTTTTATGTCAAATCACATATTCTTATCTCCAACTTTGCATCCATTATAGCACACACTTCACACTGAGAAATAAGTATAACACTTTCTTAATATTCCTAAGAATATAACACTATATATGAATATGAATAAATATAGATGTGCTGTGCTGTGCTTAGTCACTCAGTCATGTCCTACTCTTTGTGACCCCATGGACTGTAGCCCACCAGGCTCCTTTATCCATGGGCATTCTCCAGGGAAGAATACTGGAGTTGGGGTTGTCATATCCTCCTCCAGGGGATCTTCCAAACCCGGGGATCTTCCAGACCCAGGGATCAAACCCAGGTCTCCTGCATTGCAGGCAGATACTTTACCTTCTGAGCCACCAGGAAAGCCCAAATATAGATGTATGTATATTTATTTATATAACACTTATTATCCTGAGAGTAAGTATCCTTCTGTTAATTTTTTTAATGTTTTGTTTTATTTATTTATTGGGCATGCAACATGTGGGATCTTGGTTCCCCAACCAGGGACTGAACCCATGCGCCTTCCATTGGGAGCTCAGAGTCTTAACTGCTGGACCTCCAGGGGAGTACCTATCCTTCTGTAATTTTGTCTAAGAAAAGTACCACTTAACCTTTCTGAAACTTGATGTTTCCTAAATATTCTATCAATCAGAAGGGATATAAAACAGTCTATACAAATAATCTTCTAAACTCTCTTTTTTAATTTTACTTTTCTTAATTATTGACATCTCCCACTCCATTGAGGTGCTTCCCTGGTGGCTCAGATGGTAAAGTGTCTGCCTGTAACGCAGGAGACCTGGGTTCGATCCCTGGGTTGCGAAGATCCCCTGGAGAAGGAAATGGCAATCCACTCCAGTACTCTTGCCTGGAAAATTCCATGGACAGAGGAGCCTGGTGGGCTATAGTCCATGGGGTCGCAAAGAGTCGGACACGACTGAGCGACTTCACTTTTTTACTCCACTGAGGAAGTACAAAATTGTCATTAAAGAGAAGGCTGCCTGGAGAATTTCCTGGCAGTCTAGTGGTTAGGACTCAGTGTTTTCACTGCTGTGACCTGGGTTCAATCCCTGGCGGGGAAACTAAGATCCTGAAAGCCACAAGATGTGGCTAGGGGAAAAAAAAAGAGGCGGCTTTCTGCTGAAACTCATATTCCAGATTTTGTCTTGAGGTTCCATGGTTAATGCAATTATTTATTCACTTGCTGCATGCCTTTCCCTGCCAGATCCAGTTCTCAGACATCCTTAAGTTGGATTCAACCATAATTCAAAATTCATAAACTTATGCCTATTACATCAAGAGGAATAAAAACAAAGTTATAATTTCCCAGTGACTCAGATGGTAAAGAATCTGCCTGAAACACGGGAGACCTGGGTTTGATCCCTAGATTGGGAAGAACCCCTCGAGAAGGGAACGACTACCTACTTCAGAATTCTTGCCTGGGGAATCCCATGGACAGAGGAGACTGGCAGGCTACGGTCCATGGGGTCGCAAAGAGTGGACATGACTGGGCGACTAAGCACAGCACAGCGCAGCACATAAGGAAACACGATTGCAAATAAAAGATAAAGGGTGAAAAACAGATTGGTGGGCATAGTGCCCAGAATAACGTGCTGGGAGACAGGTATTTGCTAGGAGGTAATTTGCCTGGACCTGAGTTGGGCTTGTCCTGGACACCATGAGGTCACCCAGGCAAATTTGATATCAAGGGACACTTCAGATACATCAGTCAGTGCTCAGAGAGAAAGGGATCAGGACCCTGAACAAAATCCTCCTTCAGTTATCTTGCCATGGGCTGGCCTGGCTGGAAAGTGCTGGGTTTGACCTGTTAACTGAGTGGGTGCCCACCTGGGGCACATTTCAGTGTTAAGATTAAAGTTGTGTCTTAAGGAGTGTCCTGGGGAGTTTAGCTTGAGCTTTAGGGTTAAGTCTGAGTTCAGCGAACCTCTTACATACTTTGATGACTTTTTTTTTTTCTACACCAAACTTAACAGAAACACGTTTCTTGAAAGGCTGCCTTGGGAGATGTTAATCTGGGTTATGCTACTGTTGGAGGGTGGGTAGAGAGCGTTGCCTGCTAAGAAGGCTGTGTCTGGAGGAACGCACCCACTCTGAGCTGCTCATCCAGGCCCAGAGCTCGGTTCTGAGGGTGAAGGGTGGCAGAACTCCCAGGGCCGTCAGTACAAAGCCACACACGATGAATGCTGAAGAAAGTGATGCTGGGCCATGTAAAATGTTTCACAACCTACTTTTTCTTAAATAAAAAATTAATTTTGTTAAACATGTTAGTGTTGTAACTCATTACAGTGAAATAAGCTTTGCCTTCCAAATCTTTCTAGTTGTGAGTCCACTCGTGTAAATTCCCTCTTAGTGTTCGCATCATGGGCCCTTATTAAACAGAAACAACCAAAATTTTGCCCTTACTTAAACACTAGAAATGAAAACAGAAGAGGAAAAATAAAATTAAATCATTAAAAAAAAGAGAAAATTTTGTGTTTTTGATCATTTTAGTGGTCTTATGGGTAGCCACAAAATACTGTCATTACACCATCTACAAACAGAATAACAAGGAAGGACATCTAAGAGTCACATGAAATAGTCCACGGTTACGGAGCCTCGTCTAAGATTACAGCCCTATCACGTTCCCACATGAGCTGTTAGTGGTCTGTGGAAAAGTCTGCAGGTCACTAATAACTGCAGTAAGAACCCTCATGTCCAGTATTTCCTGACACTTTGTTCTTCATCTCCTTTCATTTCTGACTTTTGCAGACCCTGCTGCTCCTTGGGAGAGGGGCCTTCAGGCCTCAGTGGGAGTAAGGCAGGTGCGAGCACCCTCAGGGCCTGGCCCAGGACAGATCACAAACTCAAGCTCTCTTACCTCCCTGGTGCCCATCATCTCCACACTGAAATATGCTTTGTCTTTACATGGGACACGGCTTTGTGTAGAGCCACGGCTGGTCACTTACGCCAGAAACCTGATCTGGCTGTTTGGCTGGACTGAGCTGGTGCCAGGCCTGGGAGGTGCAAATCCAGGTGCACCCAACCGCTTAGCCAAGGGTGAGTGACCCCACACCGAGAACACAGCTGCGCCAATGTCACACCACGAGGGCGAGTGCCGAGGATGCTAGCCTGGCTCACACCCCCACCTTTTCCAAAGATGAACAAACGCAGGTCTTGGGTGTGGGAGGTGGAAGCACAGATTCCACCCTCTGCTGCACTGGTGGCCGAGTGAGGTCGCCTCGGTGCAGCCTGCGTGTGGGGCATTTAGGGTCCTGGGCTGGTGGGGTCCTCCCTGCCAGCCCCTGGCTTCTCCCCTCACTGGGCACCCTAACTTCAGACAATGCATAGAAGTTCTACTGGAGACCTTGCTCCAGCAAGGTAAATATAGATATAAATGAAGTCCAATTTTTTATGGTAAAAAAATCTTCGTGTTCTTTGTGTTATACTTAAGAGCCTTGCCAACCCCAAGATTGCTAAAATTTATGCTTATGTTTGCTCCTAGAATTTTTCAGATTAAGGTCCTAAAGTTGTTTATGACACAACATAATTTTTGTCTATGGTGTGAGATTAAGGATAGAGTTTTACACATGTGTTTTATTGTTTCAATACCATTTGTTGAAAGATTATCCTTTTCCCATCAAATGTTCTGGGACCTTGGTGGAAAATCAATTTATATGTACAAGTCTATTTCTGCTGTCACTAATCTGTCCCATTGATCTATTTGTCTATCTGTACACCAGCTGCATGGTTTTGGCCATCATGGCTTTATAATATTAAGTCTTGAAATCAGATGGTTTAAGTCCTCTAACTTTGTTCTTCCTTTTCAAAATGGTATTATTCATCAGGATTTCTTAAGCTTGGCTCTGTTGGCATTTTGTACAGGATCATTCTTTGCGGGAGGCATCCTAGAAGCTGTAGGATGTTTAGCAGCTTCTCTAGCCACTAGATGTCAGTAGCATCCTTCCCCACCTTGACAATCACCGTGTCTGCAGGATGGCAGTGTAAGATGTCACTTGCTTTTTTCACTCCCCCACCCCAGCAACAATAATTTGGCATCCATCCACAGATTGTCTCTGTGAGATCTGTGGGATACAGCACCATATACCAAAGGGTCCAGGAGGAGTCTCACCCCCCTGAACATTGGGTAATAGGCACACATACCTCGGTCCTGATCGTGGACCCTGCAGGGGCCTGTGAACCGGCTCCAGCCCTTCTCTGCCTCAGACCAGGGAGCCTCTGAAAGACACTGATAAGAGAGCCTTCGTGGAAGTCTGAGTTTCCAGAGGAGAAGTTAGTTCCCCACAGTGTTGGAAGAAAAAAAAAGTTTGAACGCATTGGAGTGTGGATAAGAGGAATAGCTTGACTTTGCCCACATCACTCCTTCCCCGGAACAGCGTGGCACAGGGCCAAGAGAGAGCTTCTGGGCCTGTGATCTCCTGTGGAGGAAAATGTGCCGAAGGGTACTCTCCCGCCTCATCAAGGAGGCTGACTGTGAACTACATGACTCGAGGTGGGGAGAGGCTGGGAGAGCAGCAGAGAGGGCTCTCAGAGATCGTTAAGGGGACACGGATTGTACCCACTGCATCACAGAGCCCTTCAAGAAGCACACTCATGAGCTGCTGCAAATGTCTCACCCGGGGATCCTCCAGCACTCTGCGAGCCTTGCTTGCACACCCTCTGCAGAGCACTCTCAGGTTTACAGGAAAATAGAGCACAGAGTTCTTATAAAGACATAGTTTTGGTTTTATGTTATTTATAGCATGTAGTTTCTACTATAATTAACATTTTGCATTAGTGCAACATGTTTCTTACAGTTGATGAACAAATATTCATACATGATCCATAATGAGTCCACTAGCCTCCCTCCCCGTGGCCTGCAGTCTCTTTCAAGGCAACAATCTGGGGCGATTGTAGGGTTGACCTTGCTTGTTTCCTGTTTCACAGAATCACTGTCCTCTATTGCCTGTTGTTCAGTGCTTTGTAAAGAATTATGTGATTTGTCTTCTTTTTTTTTTTTCTTGATGGAAGGGAAAGTTTGTTCCTTACTATTCTATCATGGCCAGAAGCTAAGGTCTTATTTATGTACTTACCTTTGAAACAGTGAAAAGTCTTATTTTGAGTTAGTGTTTTGAAGTTGACCACTAGATGGCAATGTTATACAGCGGAGACAGCATTTCTAGGTTAAGAGCTATATAAAATGATATATTTGGTATTAATTTGGATAACCCAGTCTGATTTGCTTTACTCTATTCCTGTATCTGTCATGATGGTATTTTTTAGCTTCAGTGTAAAATTTATAAAAATATTTTGCCTAAAATAATACGTGCTATATATAGATTTAGTGATTCTCCTCACTAGGACTCAACAGGAATGACACAGTGGGTAGGGTTATTTTCAACCTTTAGATGGATTTATGTGTGTTTATGAGGCATTGGTTAGTGTTCATTCGTGTCTGATATATAAGGCCCTCACAGAGAAGAATGATGAGATGCGTCTCGTGCCTCCGAGGGCTCCTGTCTTTGGTGAGGGGACACAGATGTGGACCCCAAATGACAGCATGAGGCAACATGCTTTGTGACTGTCAGGGGGGGTCTGGGAGGCATCACAGAGTAGATGACTATCTATCGGGATTCAAAAGATGTCTAGGAAATTTCCACTTGAGAAAGGGGCAAATAAGCGTCCATCCTCAAAATTCTGAATATGACATAAAGTAGAAGGAAAGAGGTACTCAAAATATCATGACAAGATTAGGGAGTACTTGCTGAGTGAGTCCATGAGAAGAGTGGCAGGAAATAAGAATTTTAAAAAAGGGAGTTGGGGCCACTTTGTGAAGCACCGAATTTGCTGCAATAAGAATTTGGACTACAGCTTTTAGCTAGTGGAGATTAAATGACTTTCAATTAAGTGATTGATATGATTAAAATGGTGTTTTAGGCTAGAGTCTCTAAACTCTTTTGTACAGCCTTTGTAATAAAATATTGGTTTAGTAAACATCCAATATATTTATATCTAGTTATTTATGAATTTTACCTACATAGTACATCCTATCCAAATATACTATGTAGATTACAAAATATACACAGAACTGTGACACTCGTGCTGATGATGAAGTAGAATTGACAACTTAGAATCTTTTGCAGATTATATGTCAGGTCTGAGTAGATCACTGTTTTATGTCATAATGAGGCTAATTTAAATGGAATCGAAGGCATGTTAGTCTTGGCATTCTCTTGTTCACTTCAGAAAATGTGAATATCTTGGTGAAATTCCACTATTTCTTTGAGCCTGGCACACTGCACATACAGCATGACCATTTTGTGTATGAACTGAGCAAGATTCCTCTCCCAAGCGAATATTAGATGTCTAAGTTCTTTCTTACTTTTAGTATAAAGTAAATGCTAATGGAGATAGGCTATTCTATTTGTTCCCTGTCATTCTGTGCAGCTTGGGAGTCCTATGCTCTTTCATAGGCTTTCCAGGTTAGGTGGCTCAAAGTGCAGTGTGAAAAGACGACAGCATGTAGGCAGGAGCCCAACCTGCACCAAACGTGACTCGGGACTTTTGTGGTAGTCCAGGGGTTGAGAATCCGCCCACCAATGAACGGGATACTCCTTTGATCCCTGGTCTGGGATTCCACATGCCTCAGGGCAGCTAAATCTGCAGGCTGCAACTACTGAAGCCCTTGTGCCCTAGAGCCTGTGCTCTGCAACAGGAGAAGCCACTGCGATGAGAAGCCTGTGCATCACAACTGGAGAAACTCCCATTCACCTCAACTAGAGAAAGCTGTGCTCAGACCTGAAGACCCAGTGCAGCCAAAAATAAGTAAATAAATCCTGGGAATAATAAAAAAAAAAATTGGACTCAATTAAGACTGAGATAAATAGTTATCA
>NW_011494867.1:2321924-2322753 GCF_000754665.1 Bison bison bison
CTGACACTGTTTCCACTGTTTCCCCATCTATTTCCCATGAAGTGATGGGACCGGATGCCATGATCTTCGTTTTCTGAATGTTGAGCTTTAAGCCAACTTTTTCACTCTCCACTTTCACTTTCATCAAGAGGCTTTTGAGTTCCTCTTCACTTTCTGCCATAAGGGTGGTGTCATCTGCATATCTGAGGATATTGATATTTCTCCTGGCAATCTTGATTCCAGTTGTGTTTCTTCCTGTCCAGTGTTTCTCGTGATGTACTCTGCATATAAGTTAAATATGCAGGGTGATAATATACAGCCTTGACGTACTCCTTTTCCTATTTGGAACCAGTCTATAAAAAGTTTAAAGTTTGAAAAAAAAAAAAAAAATTGGACTCAATTAAGACTGAGATAAATAGTTATCAGTTCAGTTCAGTCGCTCAGTCGTGTCCGACTCTTCGCGACCTCGTGAATCGCAGCACGCCAGGCCTCCCTGTCCATTACCAACTCCCAGAGTTCACCCAGACCCACGTCCATCGAGTCAGTGATGCCATCCAGCCATCTCATCCTCTGTCGTCCCCTTCTCCTCCTGCCCCCAATCCCTCCCAGCATCAGAGTCTTTTCCAATGAGTCAATTCTTCGAATGAGGTGGCCAAAGTACTGGAGTTTCAGCTTCAGCATCATTCCCTCCAAAGAAATCCCAGGGCTGATCTCCTTCAGAATGGACTGGTTGGATGTCCTTGCAGTCCAAGGGACTCTCAAGAGTCTTCTCCAACACCACAGTTCAAAAGCATCAATTCTTCGGCACTCAGCCTTCTTCACAGTCCAACTCTCACATCCATACCTGTCT
>NW_011494867.1:2322853-2343205 GCF_000754665.1 Bison bison bison
TAAGTTAAATATGCAGGGTGATAATATACAGCCTTGACGTACTCCTTTTCCTATTTGGAACCAGTCTGTGTTTCCATGTCCAGTTCTAACTGTTGCTTCCTGACCTGCATACAGGTTTCTCAAGAGGCAGGTCAGGTGGTCTGGTATTCCCATCTCTTTCAGAATTTTCCACAGTTTATTGTGATCCACACAGTCAAAGGCTTTGGCATAGTCAATAAAGCAGAAATAGATGTTTTTCCGGCTCTCTTGCTTTTTCCATGATCCGGCGGATGTTGGCAATTTGATCTCTGGTTCCTCTGCCTTTTCTAAAACCAGCTTGAACATCAGGAAGTTCATGGTTCACATATTGCTGAAGCCTGGCTTGGAGAATTTTGAGCATTACTTTACTAGCATGTGAGATGAGTGCAATTGTGTGGTAGTTTGAGCATTCTTTGGCATTGCCTTTCTTTGGGATTGGAATGAAAACTGACCTTTTCCAGTCCTGGGGCCACTGCTGAGTTTTCCAAATTTGCTGGCATATTGAGTGCAGCACTTTCACAGCATCATCTTTCAGGATTTGAAATAGCTCAACTGGAATTCTATCACCTCCACTAGCTTTGTTCGTAGTGATGCTTTCTAAGGCCCACTTGACTTCACATTCCAGGATGTCTGGCTCTAGGTCAGTGATCACATCATCTTGATTATCTGGGTCATGAAGATCTTTTTTGTATAGTTCTTCTGTGTATTCTAGCCATCTCTTCTTAATATCTTCTGCTTCTGTTAGGTCCATACCATTTCTGTCCTTTATCGAGCCCATCTTTGCATGAAATGTCCCCTTGGTATCTCTAATTTTCTTGAAGAGATCTCTAGTCTTTCCCATTCTGTTGTTTTCCTTTATTTCTTTGCACTGATCACTGAGGAAGGCTTTTTTTTTAAATTTTTTATTTTATTTTTAAACTTTACAATATTGTATTAGTTTTGCCAAATATCAAAATGAATCCTCCACAGGTATACCTGTGTTCCCCATTCTGAATCCTCCTCCCTCCTCCCTCCCCATACCCTCCACTCTGGGTCATCCCAGTGCACCAGCCCCAGGCATCCAGTATCGTGCATCGAGCCTGGACTGGCTCTCCTTGCTATTCTTTGGAACTCTGCATTCAGATGCTTATATCTTTCCTTTTCTCCTTTGCTTTTCGCTTCTCTTCTTTTCACAGCTATTTGTAAGATGTCCTCAGACAGCCATTTTGCTTTTTTGCATTTCTTTTCCATGGGGATGGTCTTGATCCCTGTCTCCTGTACAATGTCACGAACCTCATTCCATAGTTCATCAGGCACTCTATCAGATCTAGGCCCTTAAATCTATTTCTCACTTCCACTGTATAATCATAAGGGATTTGATTTAGGTCATACCTGAATGGTCTAGTGGTTTTCCCTACTTTCTTCAATTTAAGTCTGAATTTGATAATAAGGAGTTCATGATCTGAGCAACAGTCAGCTCCTGGTCTTGTTTTTGTTGACTGTATAGAGCCTCTCCATTTTTGGCTGCAAAGAATATAATGAGTCTGATTTCAGTGTTGACCATCTGGTGATGTCCATGTGTAGAATCTTCTCTTGTGTTGTTGGAAGAGGGTGTTTGCTATGACCAGTACATTTTCTTGGCAAAACTCTATTAGTCTTTGCCCTGCTTCATTCTGTATTCCAAGGCCAAATTTGCCTGTTCCTCCAGGTGTTTCTTGACTTCCTACTTTTGCATTCCAGTCCCCTATAATGAAAAGGACATCTTTTTTGGGTGTTAGTTCTAAAAGGTCTTGTAGGTCTTCATAGAACCATTCAACTTCAGCTTCTTCAGCATTACTGGTTGGGGCATAGACTTGTAGTCCAGTTCAAAATATATGTGTTTAATTTTGGCTCTTGTAAATTAACAAAGCACAGACATTAAAAAGAGCAATCATGTTCTAAGAAGTTCTGATATTACAAGTGAAGATGGATTAGAATTATCTTGAAAAGAAAACTTTGTAGCTGATTCTCAAGTCAATACCTGAGAAAGGACGAGGCACCTTAACTCTGAGGACATAGAAGTTGGCAGTCTGCAATCAAGAAGAGGGCCTTCACCTGAACCCAATCATTAGGGCACCTTGATCTTAAACTTGCGGTTTCTAGAACTGTGAGAAAGAAATTTCTGTTAAATTGTAAGTAACTCAGTCTGTGGTATTATTGTTATAGCAGTTCAGATGGACTAGGACAAAGAACAAAGATGAACTGAAGTATTTGACCTATGTTATTGCAGAAGATGCCTGAGGAGACTTGAGTTGGCACCATCTCTGCATGTCTTTGCCCATCTGCTAGTCCTTCAGATGAATGTGGCTTATTCAGCCAAGAGTTTCCCAAGTGTAGTAGGGAGCATCACACCTGCTTCACCTTTGTAGATACCGTTCTTGTATGAATTTATAAATTACTGTGTATAAGTAATTGCATCAACTATATGAAAAATATTACATAAATTCAGAAACTCATCTCAGTATCATATGAAGTATTAAAACAGATGTCTTTAAAGGAATGATTGTTGATAATTTATACCTTGATCATTTGCAGATACCGTTCCCTGCCCAAATTGCATTTTGAACTTGTTAATTTGTTGATTGGAAAATTGCATCCCACTTCTTACTTCTCAGTAGGATGGTATGTCAACGGTTCAGTGGGATTCTTTAGGATTCACAGTTCCTGAATTGTCTTCCAGATAAAATTGGAAGTGTGGTTTTTCTCAGTGTAAAATATCGGAATGGTGGCTAGTCTTTCAGTGGACACCTTCTGAAAGCTGAAACAAGACAGAGCCACGTGTGTACTGATGGTACTAAAGTCTCTCTGATGGGAGACTTTTTGAAGCAGATCCCAGTGTAAAACTGATATGAGTTGGGTATTCTTATTGGTGTGCTGATTCCTCACCTGGCCATCAGACATCTTCTGTTGGGACATTTCATGTTGCCACCATGTTCTCTGTATTGGAGCTCCACTGGTCTTTGCAGGGGCAGGAGGGCCTGGCGAGCTGACTGCTCTCTCGTCACTTCAGCACACTTTGTGAATTGTTCTGTCCTGCCACTTCCTGTCCCACAGCACTTATAAGTATTTGAAGTGACCTTATTCACTCAGGCTATGTGTATTTTCTCTCTCCTCTCACTAGAGTGTAAAACTGCATCAGGTCAAGGGCTGTGTTTTCCTTCTTAATCATCCTGTCAACAGTGCCAAGACAGGCCATGGCACAAATTGAGTGATCAATACAAAATCATTGATTATGTGAGTGAATGAATGAGGGTAATATTACCTGATGTCATGTCCATCGTTGTCATCATCAATATCAGAAAGAATTTATTTAAAGAGTATCTATGGTTACTAATACATTATTGTGCATGTACATTAAAATATTAAGAGGCTCCATCTCCTATTAAATGTTCTAACCCCTCGCAAACCAACAACAAATGAACAAGAAACTCACAAAAGAATACAAGGAGAATTTTGGATATGTTAAGAGCTTTGGTGTAACAGGTGTGAGTATATGTCCAAACTTATCAAGATGTATACATTACACGTGAGTGATTTTTTTGAATATCCATTATGTGTCAATAAAGATTAAGAAAAGATGCATTTGTTAAGCAGGACCACAGTATTGCACAACCCCAGTGGGCTCCATGTGTGTCAAAGGTCAGGTCTTGTGCAAAAGAGACTGAAACCAAGAAAGACCTGATTAAATACAAACTTGTTACACCAAAGTTGCTCATGGATAATGATATATGAAATCATCTCATAATGAATATCTCTGGATAGTTCAGTAAATAAACCCCTGTGGGGAAAGACCCCCATGGATCCACCTGTAACTGAATACAAATCTTGCTCTGTGATAAACAGCATTTAAGGCAAAGAGCCTTGAATCTTTGAATTCTCTAAGATTCATAATCACAGCAAGGAACTTTTTTTTTTCATAGAAACAAGAATATACATAAAGTAAATTTTTTTTTATCAAGTTGGGATTAAGTGCTATCTAACACTAATTTGGAGAGAGAGTTATATTTAATTGACTGATTTGGATAGTATAAAATGGTAATAATTGTTGAACATGGAATTTAAATTTCATGACTTGAATTTCTTATGACTTCTTTCCACGTGAGGATTACCTTTGCAAATACAGCATAATAGAAAGCTTTTCAGGAAGCTTTTACTTGCATTTTCTCTCTAGTGTGTTGATGTTGAATTCAGGCATTGGTGACTTAGGAGGGCACAATGAGAAGATGAATGTGCCTCCACCTCAGAAGTGTCTCCAGCTACTGACTTTGTTCTTTCCCTGAGGCTGAATGAGGTGAATGTAGAATATCTTGCAGTTGAATAATTCGGATTGCTTTTAGGCAAGAATGTTGTGATGTTATAAAAATTGTGATCTAAAAGGAAACTTAACCTTCAGTTCATTCTTTTGATGTATTTTGCCCGAAGCATGGTGCTAGGACCTGTTATCTCAAATAGGCAATATAAAAATATCTTTCTAATTCACTCCTACAGTTGAAAGATCCTCACAGATTGAAATTACTGTGATCTATCAAGAATTACTTTGTTGTGGAGATAAAATAAAATCACATGCCAGGCAAGGAATAATGGTAACAATGGAGCAGCTTATTATGAAGCTTAAAATGAAAATGCCTTCTTGGCAACACTATTGGGCTTTGAAAAGGTTGAGAATATGTGTCAAACCCAGAGCAGCCGCAGTGCTGGTGTCCTGTTCATTCTTGGTGTAGATTGTTTGCCCCATGTTTAAGGCCAGCCTTTTGGAATCAGCAGCAGTATTTGGCTTAATTGTGTCTTGCTTCATTGTGTTGTTGATATGTAATTAGCATACTATAAAACTCATCATTTTCAAGTGTACATTTCAGGTGTTTTGAGTATACTGATAAGATTGTGCAACTATCAGGACTAATTCCAGAATATTTCATTAATCCGGAGAAGATGGAACTACTAATGTACTTTCTGTCTCTATGGATTTGCTTATTCTGGACATTTCATATAAAATGATATGTAATGTGTGCTCTTTTGTGTCTGACTACTTTCAGTTAGCAAAAACTTTTCAAGATTCAGCGCCAAGTATCAGTACTTCACTCCCTTTAACTGAACCATATTTCACTGTATAGCTACTTATACCACATTTTATCTATCCTTTCATAAGTTGATGACCATTTGTTTTCATTTCTTGGTTGTTATAAATAATGCTGCTATGAACATTTGTTTTCATTTCTCTTGAGTATATACACCTAGGTGTGAAATTGCTATCATACAGTAACTTCTTGTAACTTTTTTGAGGAATAGCCAAACTGTTTCCCACAACAGCTGTGCAATTTTTCACTTCCACCAGCAATACATAAAGATCCAATTTCCCCACATCCTTGTCAATATTTGTTATTGCCAATTTTAAAAGTTATAACCATTTCAGTGTGTGTGAGGTGGTATCTCATCATAGTTTTGATTTTTGATTTCTCTAATGAATGATGAGCATTCCTGTGCTTATTTGCCCTGTATCTATCTACCTGTCCATCCTACCTATGTATCTGTCTGTCTATGTTGTTGTTCAGTTACTAAGTGAAGTGAAGTGCAAGGTGCTCAGTTGTGTCTGACTCTTTGTGACCCCATGGACTCTACAGTCCCATGGAATTCTCCAGGCCAGAATACTGGAGTGGGTACCTGTTCTCTTCTGCAGGGGATCTTCCCAACCCAGGGATCAAAGCCAGGTCTCCCACATTACAGGCGGATTCTTTACCAGCTGAGCCAGCAGCTAAGTTGTGTCCAACTCTTTGTGACCCCATGGACTGCAGCATGCCAGGTTCCTCTATCCTCCACTATTTCTCAGAGTTTGATGAGATTCATGTCCATTGAGTCAGTGAAGCCATCCAGCCATCTCATCCTCTGTCACCCCTCCTTCTCCTCTTGCCCTCCATCTTTCCCTGCGTGAAGGTCTTTTCTAGTGAGTTGACTCTTCACATCAGGTGGCCCAAGTATTGGAGCTTCAACTTCAGCGTCAGTCCTTCCAATGAATATCCAGGGTTGATTTCCTTTAGGATTGACTGATTTGATCTCCTTACTGTTCAAGGGACTCTCAAGAGTCTTCTCCAAGACCACAGATCAAAAGCATTAATTCTTGGGTGCTCAGTCTTCTTTATGGTCCAACTCTCACGTCCATACATGACTACTAGAAAAACTATAGCTTTGACTGTGTGGACCTTTGTTAGTAGAGGCTTTTTAATACACTGTCTAGATTTGTCTTAGCTTTTCTTCCAAGGAGCAAGCGTCTTAATTTCATGGTTGCAGTCATCGTCTGCAGTGATTTTTAGGAGCCCAAGGAAATAAAATCTGTCACTGCTTCCACTTTTCCCCCTTCTATTTGCCATGAAGTGATGGGACTGGAAGCCATGATCTTAGTTTTTTTAATGTTGAGTTTCAAGTCAGCTTTTTTACTCACCTCTTTCAGCCTCATCAAGAGGCTCTTTAGTTCCTCTTCACTTTCTGCCATTGGAGTATCTATCTATAAAAATGTCTATTTGAACCTTTTCCCATTTTTAAAATTTGGGTCATTTGTTTTTTCATTATGAATGGTAAGAGTTCTTTCTGTGTTCTGGGTGCTATATCCTTATTAGATATATGATTTGCAGATATTTTCTCCCATTCTGTGGATTGTATTTCATGATGCTTTGCTCCGTCTGTCTATAGGAATGCAGACTGTTGGTTTCCAAGGCTACTGTTAAGATGGGCAATGTGGATGGTACTAGGGTAAGTTAAAACACCACAGGACTTGCTGCTTTCATGACTAAATGCAGCCACTTTTCTTGAATAAATGCTCCTTAGGTTATTACAAGTCTGTGGTTAATACCTTTAGGTCTGAAAAAGTTGATTTTGACAAATTTTGCCAGCTTTCCTTCTGTTTCTTTTATGAAGTAGTACATTTTCGGAGGTTATCATGTTGACATTTTTACCGACCTTACCTCAATTACATGTCTTACATTACAGTGGGATGACTGCTTTGCCTTTGGTTTTTTCATACACACTTGTCTGGTCATGTGGATGCTGTGGAAAGATTGACTCAAACTTGTAAGGCCACCACCATGGAGCTTCTTATTGGATGTCATCTCCTACTTTTATGATTCAGAAATTTTGGGAGCCATTGAGAGCCTTAGAGATTGGCTAGCAGATTGATCCTTCTGTTTCATACATGAGAAAACACGTGAGCACCCCTTGTAATGTGAAATGAATTGCCTGGCTTGTTCTAAGTTGGTAGTTGAGTCTAGAGGAGAATTGAAGCCTTCAGACTGCAGGTAAGAGCTCTAACAGAAACACTCAGTAGAATCCTGAGTCTTATCACCCAGCCTACATGATTTCCCATTTGTGTGGGCATTTGGCTCAGTCCCTGGGAGACTTTGAACATGATGAGATGCCATAAGGCTCACCCATGCACAGCCCCACAGGTATTCTCATGGACTTAATTTTTACCTTGTAATTATTTGCGGATTATAAAAATATCTAGTCACCAGGAAGCAGCCAGCAGTTTGAGCTATGTGAAACTTATGTTATAACTACATTTCTAACTTTCCCTGTTCATTACAGCATCAAATAACCTCAAGAATGGCTTCTGTATAGTAGTCAAAGAGAAAATAATGGTTTCAAAATAAAAGTTTTGGGCTGAAATGTAGATATATGAATGCAAATTGAAAGCACTTGTTTTTAAGGTCCTTAAAATCTTAATGCTGCTTGGTGATTATATTGGTTTGCTAGGTCAGTCATACAAAGTACCACAGACTGGATGGCTTAAGTGGCAGAAATTTATTTTCTCCCAATTCTGGAGGCTGAAAATCTTGAGATCAGAGTGTCTGCAGGATTGCTGTCTCCCAAGACTTATCTCCTTGGCTTGTATATGACTGTCTTCTCCCTGTGTCTTCACCTTGCTTTCCCTCTGTAACTTCCTGTTATTAAAAGGACACCCATCATATTGGATTAGGGACCACCACAATGACCTCCTTTTAATTTAATTACCTCTTTAAAGACCCTATTTCCAAATAGAGTCACGTTCTGAGATTCTGGGGACTAGGACTACGAATATGAAATCTATGAATCACTTTGATTGAATTTAATAAGATGATGCTTATGATTATTCCATGTACTGTCAATTGTCTAACCTGTTTTGTCTCTGCCCAGGTCAACCAGCTACAACATGCAGTGCCAGTTCAACAAAGATATAAAACTACAGCTGACCATGGAAAATATCACACGCCCTTGGACACCGCTATAAGGACTCTGAGGCTTGAGACTAGCAAGAGGGGGAGGCCCAACACCCCTCTCCGCCCCAGTTCAGTAGGAAGTAGCCAGAAAGACCTCGACGCCCCTATTCCCAAAGACTTGGGCCTCCCATCTCTTGAGGGGGGAATGTTAGGTAGGTAGAATAGGGAAAAGGAGTCCAAAATGGCGGTGGCTAAAAGACAAGGAAGGTCCGAGGACCAGAGGGAAGACTTCAGGCAGAACAAACAGAACAAACAGCACTCCTGGCTAAGCCCAATTTGCATAGGGCAGGCCCAGGTGGAGGAAAAAAATATATAAAAGGAGGAGCCAAAGCGCTTTCTGAGGGACTCTCTCTCCCGTGTGCATGTGCTCTTTTCTTTCTCTCTCTCTCTCACTCTCCTGCTATCTTCTAAATAAAATAGAGCTGTAACACTGAAAAAAAAAAAAAAAGATTCTATTGAATCTATTGATTCTAGCAAAAAAATAATATTTTCAAACTAAATAAAAGGGAAAGTTTAAACAAAAGAATAAAAAAAAGTGCAACAAATAGAAAGATGGTAGATTTCAATCCACCACATACGACTTCAGATGTGAATGGTTTACATATAACAGTTAAATTACAGGGATTATCAAAGTGGATTAAAAAACAGGACTCAGATCTATCTAGTGTCTGTAAGGAAGCCCTCAAAATATAAAGATGCAGGTAAATGAACAGTAAAAGGATGTAGAAAGTTACACCATCTTGCTGTGCTACGTGTCATGTCTGACTCTTTGTGACCCCATGGAATGTAGCGCACCAGGCTCCTTTCATCAATGGGATTTTCCTGGCAAGAATACTGGAGTGGGTTGCCATTCCCTTCTCCAGGGATATACCATCTTAACATCCATCAAAACAAAACTGGAGTAACTATGTTAATTTTAAGCAAACCAGACTTCAGAACAAAGAAAATTATCAGGAATAAAAGGAGGTATTACATAATTAAAAGAGTTGATTCTCCAAGAGGTCATTGCTGCTGCAGCTGCTAAGTTGCTTCAGTTGTGTCCGACTCTGTGCAACCCCATAGACGGCAGCCCACCAGGCTCCCCCGTCCCTGGGATTCTCCAGGCAAGAACACTGGAGTGGGTTGCCATTTCTTTCTCCAATGCATTAAAGTGAAAAGTGAAAGTGACCCTTAATATGCATATTCCTAACAACAGAGCATCAGAATACATGAAATAAAAAATGAATAGAACTGATCACTACTGATCTCATGGACAATAAAAGGATAATAAAGGAATATTAGGTATAAGTCTATTCCCACAAATTTGATAACAGGTAAAATGGACCAATTGGACATTAAAACTCAAACAAACAGAAATAATCTGAGTAGAGCTGTATCTATTAAGGATTTTGAATCACTGATAAATAAAATCCCAAAAATGAAAGCAGTGGTTCTAAATGATTTCACTGGTGAATTTTGCCAAACATTTAAAGAAGAAATGCCACCAATTCTCTGCACCCTCTTCCAGGAAATAGAAGCAGAGGGAACACTTTCTAACATATCCAATGGAGCTCACATTACACGCATTCTCCAGACCAGATAATGACATTATAAAGAAATACCAGAGACCAGTATCTCTTCTGAACATAAATGCAAAATTCCTCAACAAAATATTAGCAAATAAAATCCAGCAATATATAGAAAGGATTATTCACCATAACCAAGTAGGATTTGTCCTAAATATACATGGTTAAAATCCAAAAAAACCCCACAATACAAAAGCTGGTGAGAATGCAGAACAACAGAAACTCATTTGTTGCTGGTGAGAATGCAAAATGTTACAATCACTTTGGAAGACAATTTGGCAATTTCTTACAAAGCTAAACATTATCTTACCATGTAATCCAGCAATCAGACTCCTTGGCATTTACCCAAATGAGTTGAAAACTCTGCAAACACACACGAAAAAACCTACACAGAAATGTTTATGGCAGTTTTATTCATAATTGCCCAAACTGGAAGCAATCAAGATGTTCATCAGTAGGAAATGGATAAACTTTGGCGCATCCATACAATGGAATATTATTCAGTGACGAGAAGAAATGAACTATCAAAACCAAAAATGGAAGACTCTTAAGTGCATATTGCTAAGTGAGAGAAAGCAGTCTGAAAAGGATACATGTTTTATTATCCATTATATGTCATTCTGGAAAAGTACAGAGACACAGAAAACTATAGAGGCAGTAAAAAGATCAGTGGTTACAGGGGTCGGGTGGAGAGGAGGAAGGATAAAGCACAGGGATTTTTAAGGCAGTAAAACTATATGATACTATGACGGTGGATATATGAAATTTATAAAAATCGATAGAAATGTACAACTTTATTGTAAACTATGGGTTTTAGTTAGTAATCATGTGCTAATATTGTTTTGTTAACCTAAATATACCACACTAATGCAAACTGTGAATAATAGGGGAAGCTCTGTGGGAAAGGGAACATACAGGGACTTTGAATTATCTACTCGATTTTTCTACAAACCAAAAACCACTCTAAAAGTAAAGTCTATTCATTATAAAAACAAAAGTACATAAAAATATGTATCTGATTTCAATTTGCTTTTAACATACTCAGAAATCCTTTTTATTGAAACAAATTTCAGTTTTGAAATAATCATGTTGTCCAAAAGAGGGTGCCAAAGACTTACAAAGCAATTTTTTTTTTGGTTATGCAAAGCAGAGTTAAATAATAAAATAGAATTAATAGAATAAAAAACAAAAGGCCCTAACATAAGTCAGCGTGCATGACACTCACTTACATCTCGCCTGCAACTTGCGGCCTCCTGCCTCAGGACTCAGGTCTGCTGCCTTGGATCTTTGGTGCCGCTTCCTCGTGCAGACGAAGCTGAGTTGTCCCTGACGATGCACAGTGGTGACTCGCACTCTGAAGAGACCTGCAGGAAGCTGGGCTAGCCCAGATACATTTGGACCCGATTTTAAGCATGTGTGTATCAACACCCTCAGATAAGCAGATGATACCACCCTAATGGCAGACAGTGAAGAGAAACTAAAGAGACTCTTGATGAAGGTGAAAGAGGTGAGTGAAAAAGCTGGCTTGAAGCGCAACATTAAAAAAAAAAAAAAAAAAAACTAAGATTTTGCCATCCAGTACCATCACTTCATGGCAAATAGAAGGGGAAAAAGTGGAAGCAGTGACAGATTTTATTTTCTTTGGCTCCAAAATCACTGCGGATGGTGACTGCAGCCATGAAATTAAAAGATGCTTGCTCCTTGGAAGGAAAGCAATGACAAACCTAGACAGCTTGTTTAAAGCAGAGACATCCCTTTGCCAACAAAGGTCTGTATAGTCTAAGCTTTGGTTTTTCCAATAGTCAAGTATGGATGTGGGAGTTAGACCATAAAGAGGGCTGAAGGCTGAAAAATTGATACTTTCTAATTGTGGTACTGGAAAAGACTCTTGAGAGTCCCTTGGACTGCAAGGAGATCAAACCAGTTAATCCTAAAGGAAATCAAGCCTGGATATTCATTGGAAGGACTGATGCTGAAACTGAAGCTCTAGTACTTTGGCCACCTGATGTGAAGAGTCAACTCATTAGAAGAGACCCTGATGCTGGGAAAGATTGACGGCAAAAGGAGAAAGGGATGACAGAGGATGAGATGGTTAGATAGAATCACTGACTCAATGGACATGAATCTGAGCAAACTCTGAGAGATAGTTAAGGACAGAGGAGCCTGGCATGCTGCAGTCCATGGAGTTGCAAAGAGTTGGACACAGCTTACTCAACAACAGAAATGATAAAATTTAAATGAGAACTTTGCAAATGTGTAAGTTTTCTTTCAACATATAGTATTTTCAGTGATATAAATTTAAAAACACTTCTACTTACTACAATTGGGTCTTCCATTGACTGTGTAGCCTTTAAAACTTCATTCTTGAATTTCTCTGTAGGTAGGACCATAAGTCAAGGAGCTGTGACTAAGTATAAAGGCACCAATTCAGTTCATTCTCCAAGATGTCTTGGTGAATAATTTTGTCAAGGAGAGAATCTTTTTGTTAAGGTAATAATAGTTTCACAAGTAAGCTAAGTTTCTTTATTTGTTATACTGCCTGTTTATAGTTCCAAAACACTTATTTTTTGCTGATTATAAAAGTGTAAAAAAAGTGCCGTAAAAACATACACTTATGTATTGTCATTATTGTTTGGATTTTCCTAATCGCATTTTAAAGATGTCACAAACTATGTTCCTCTGTGTACTCTCTTCTCAGAATATTGATAATTATGTCCAGAGGCTTGATCTGATTTAGATTTGATTTTACTGGCAAAAGGAAAGGAAAGTGAAGTCACTCCGTTGTGTTCGACTCTTTGTGACCCCTGGAGTGTAGCCTACCAGGCTCCTCCATCCAGGGAATTTTCCAAGCAAGAGTACTGGAGTGGGTTGCCATTTCCTTCTCCAGAGGATCTTCCCAACCCAGGGATGGAACCCAGGTCTCCCGCACTGCAGGCGGACGCTTTACCGTCATATGTGGCGTTACGCACTTCTGTCATAAGGTACAAGGTGTCTGGCTGTCTTTCTTTAGGACTGCTTGAAGCTATTCATGACCACTGCCTGTCTTCATTAGGAGTTTGCAAATGTTGCTATTCAGTCATTTCCTCTTATAGTTCTTGGAATGATTCCATAGAGAGACAATTTTCCTAATAAAGTATCTGGTTACCCTGTGTATAGATGATTTTTAAAAAGCAGCTTGAATATTTATTTGGTTTATTTACCAGCTCTCGGGAAAATGAGTTGATTCTGTAGTGTTTTTTTTTTTTTTTAAATCTTATCAGTCTTCCTGTTCTTTGTTTTTTTAATTAATTTTATTTTTGGCTGAACTAGGTCTTCTTTGCTGTGCGCGCGCTCTCTCCAGTGGTGGCAGTCAGGGGCTACTTTCTAGCCATGGTGTGTGGGCCTCCCATCACAGTGGCTTCTCTTGTTGCAGAGCTTGGGCTCTAGGGTGTGTGGGCGCAGTAGTTGGGGTACAGCGGGCTTGGCGGTTGTGGTGCACGGCGGGTGTCCCTTGGCACGTGGAATCCTTCTGGACCAGGGATCGAACTCATGTCCCTTCCGTTGGCAGGTGTATTCTCAACCATGGACCACCAGAGAAGTCCCCTGAGCATTTTTAAAAGGTGATTAGTGAAGGTTTCATTTTTTGTTTTAGTAATACTTAAAACTCATGAATTTTAACATTTTTGTGTGTTTTTATTCTTATCAATACTTTGGTCAGTTGAAGCCTCTTCAAACTGACTCCTCTGTTTTTGTGATCTGACCTCAATATAGAAGTCCCTCCTTATCCATGGAATACTTTCTAAGGCCCCTATTGTTTACCTGAAACCATGAATAGTATGGAGCTGTATATCCATATACTATATTTTTTCCTATACATACATACCTATGATAAAGTTTAACTGATAAATTAGGCACAGTAAGCGATTAATAACAATACTACTATAATATTAATAGAACAGTCAAAACAATATAATGTAATGAAAGTTATGTGAATATGGTTTCTCTCTCTCTCAAACTATCTTATTGTGCAAACTTAATGCCTTTTCCATCTTATCTAAGCACTAAATTACACACTGTGGCCATAACTTTTGCAGTGTGAGGTGCAATAGCAGAAGTAGCACAAATTTCTTTTTCCTTCTTCACACTTTCACAGATATAAGATTCATTCTCACCATAGGTCTTAGCAACCTCAGCATAGCATTTTTTCCTTTCCTCATTAACCTGAGACACCTTTTCACTTAAAGAAGCACTTGGCAGTGTCTCTTTGGCATATCCAAGTTTCTAGCACTACTACTGTTGTGCTTTGGGGCCAATAATAAGTAAAATAAGGGTTCCTTAAACATAGGCACAGCAGTACTGAAACAGTTGACCTGATAACCCAGATGGCTACTAAGTGACTAACATAGAGGGGAATATGCTGGACAAAGGAGGCGATTCATGATCCGGGTGGGACAGAGCGGGATGGTACGAGATCTCATCAGGCTACTCAGAACATCACACAATTTAAAACTTGTGAATTGTTTGTTTCTGTAATTTTCCATTTAATATTTTTGGATTGCAGTTGACCATGGGGGTAACTGAAATCACAGTGAAACCTTGGCAGCAGCAGGGGAGGGACCACTGCAACGTCAGAAATCTTTCTTGCTTGCAGGTATGACAAAGGATCTAGTTTTGGATAGTTCCTGCCCTAACCTGTAATTAGTAATTTTTCCCAAGGTGCTCTAATTTTTAAACTAAAAAGTTATATGTACTTACATTTAGAGAGCAAAATCTGGGTGCTAGTGGTCTTTAGTTGTCTCTAGATTTTTTCAGTGGACAACTCTTAAATTTGACAACAATCATAACCCAGTTTTTCATTGCTGTCTTTGTAGTAGTGGTATAATATGAGTTCTATATTATCTTCATTGATGCCAATGCTTTATGTCAATTTAGGAAAAAATTAGTAAGAATTCACATAAATGTGACTGGTCAAAACTATTATAGCCTGAGAATAGATAAACCAAAGTGCAATCTGTAAAAGAAAAAGAGTTCAACGTGGATAGAGTTGTTTATACAGGTAGGAGGGTGGTAGCTGTTAGGGATAGGAAATAGTCTGTTGGCACCAGATTGAGAGGTGGAGGTACAAGACGCTGGCAAGTGGCTGAGCATCGAGCATCATACTTAAATTAAGGAATCAAAGACTTGTTAATAGATCCCAAAGAATATGATAGGAGTAAATAAGATGATTGGTAGCATTAGAATCAGACACACTTAGGTTTGAATCCTAGCTTTGCCACTTACTGGACAAGCTATTACAGCTTTACTTTATGGAAGTGATGGTGAACCATGTGAAAACATCTGACTAAACAAGAGCTGACTGTGTTCCCAACTATGTATCATAAACTGGCATCTTTTTACCTTGTCTTCACATGTGCCCATGGTCACAACACTACCACTTCAGCAAAGGGCAGTAAAAGGGGGAAAAAGCAGAGTGGAAAGAGACCACAGTCATTTAATTAGGAATAAAGTGTCTTACATTTGCAAATTGTGCAACATTGGACCACATGGACAAATTGCTAGAATTCTCTCAAATAAGGGACTCTAAAAGCTACGTCTTACTTGTTTCATGGTGAATCAATTTGAGCATGAGGAAAGAAGAAAGTGGAATTATGCCTGAGAAGGGTTTTGTAAGTTGAGGGCAGCAGAAATCCCGGAGCCTTTGAGGAAGCCTTTGAAAAGAGAGCACTCTTTCCTGAAGGCAAAAGAAAGTTTCTATCAGGCTGCCTGGCCCTATGTTGGCTTTCGATTTCACAAAAATAAGGGGGAAAATGCCATGAATTTTCTTAACCTTAGAGCTAAATTTGTCGAGAGAAAATCTTTGTGAATGTTGTTCTTTATGATGATGTACACAAAAAGGTTCACTTTAGACCTTACCTTGGTCGAATTTTGTTAAGGATGGCTTATCATTTTTCTCTTGGGATTCCCAGGTGACTCAGTGGTAAAGAATCTGTCTGCCAATGCAGGAGATGCGCGTTTGATCCTTGGGTTGGGAAGATCCCCTGGAGAAGGAAATTTTAACCCACTCCCATATTCTTGCCTGGGAAATCCCATGGACAGAGGAGCCTGGTGGGCTACAGTCCGTGGGGTCGCAAAGAGTCAGACATGTCTGAGCAGCTGAACGTGCACACATCTTTTCTCTTAACTCTTTACATAGTGACTAAGCTAAGATGTACCTATCTTTGTGCTTAATGCTTTGATCTTCACAGGCAAAATGCCTCAGGAGATAGTAAAAATTTAAGACTAAGAAGAAACCAGGAGACCTTTAATACAATGCCCTCATTTCACAGATGAGGGTACTAAGGCCGCCAAGAAATTGACAATCCTATTTAAGAGAAATAAAAAAGTGAAATAATTAAATATCAATATACAAGAGTATAGGAGTAAATACTCTGTTTTATGTGGATTATATGTGCTCTAGGAATCTGAAGAGAGGAGATCTCCGTTGTTGTATAAGTAAATGGAGAGAGCTAAGAGGCTTGACATTTGCCAAGTGTATAAAGTTTGCAGGAGGCTTTATCAGCATGACCTTGAGTCTGATATTTGCCCAGGAGATTAAAGAATAGGAGGAAGGTGGTTCACAAAACTGGGGAGGTCCAAGAAAATGCTCAAAAGCAGAAATTATGGCTTGTCTGGAAGATGGTGATAGGAACACTGGGAAGCATGTTTGGAGAGAAATGAGAATGTCATGCATGCAGACCTTGATATTCAGAAAAGGCTAGCAACCACTGGATTGACAAGTTAAATTTGTAAGAAGAGCTCAGCAATTATCATACAGCAGCTACTGATAGCCACCCTTGAAAAGCTTCCAATTCTGCAATATGAGTTAGTTATTGACTGTCTTTTAACTATGCTTAAAATTGGGGGAATCCTTTAATTTGTATGGTTTAATATCTGTGAAATTACCTGCCATTGTGACAGGGTAACTTGAATATATTTTAATTAGCAGTAACAGTGTGTAGAGTCACTCTCAAGAATAATAGCCTAGCGTGTATTGAGTGTCTTCTATGTGCCAGGCACCATGCTAAACTTTCTCCTTTGATTTCCTGTTTCATTACCATTTTACAGATGTGAGAGGCGAAGCTTAGGGAGGGTAGGGGATTCAGCTGGAGGCACACAGTTAGTATGTGGTGCAACCTTCATCTGAATTGCCATCTTCCTATTCTCAAAGCCCAGTGCTCGTAAACCTATGTATTAGTACCCTAGTCCCCATTTCTTCTGAATTATTTGGGAAAATCATGGTTACTAGTCTGGAGATATTTTGAGACCTTATTTAGTTTAGTCTCTAATTAGTGCCATTTACAATTTTTCTGATATTCCTCTGAAAAGTATATTACAGTTTTACAGGTCAGCCATGTTTCTTTAAAATAGTCATCAGCCCAGGTCACATGTGTTAGAAACTGCCATCACTACCGAGTGTTGTATTTGTGGCAAAACTTTATGATTTCCAGATTTAATAGGATAGAATATGACAGGGCTGCCATTTGCCCATCTACCTGCCACTCATCCGTCTGTCCATCCATCTATCCAGCATTTGTTGAGCGCCTGATGTGAATTAGGCCCTGACTGGCACCTGCATTATCACTTCTTTCAGAGTGTGTTGTTTTCACTAGCTAATAAAACAAGAAAAATTCTGCAAATCTCAATAATTTCCTGCTTGCATCCCAGATCTGTGTGGATCTCCTGTTACGATGTGACTCTCTCCATCTCTTAAGATGCCTTCAGTGTCTTTTACTGGATCCTTTGCCCTTAGTTGGCTGTGCAGTGAAAGGTGAGAGCATAAAGGATTGAACACCCAGTACTCAATATCTGAGCCCAGAAATGGCAGACATCACTTTGGCTCACATTCCATCACATGGTCCCAACCGGGGCCACCTCTTTCCACCAACTTTGCATCATGAACGAGGAGCATAGACCTAAGTTGGTCAGCCCATTATCTCTGTCCAGATGCTGTCAGTGCTAAAGAAGGTCTATGGAAATATTTGGTAAATTGTGAAGTGCTTTTCAGTTTTTGATATTATTTCACAAATAAGAATGCATTACAATAGAAAACAAAATTCAGTCTGTTGAGACTGACTTGACACGGTGAAAGAATATCTTTTGTATCTATAGTACATCATCTTTTTTCAGTCTTGATAGATTATCAGGATTTCCTGGGCTATCTGTGTTCCTGGCCAAGTTCCACTGAAGGCCACCCTTGCAGAGATGGGGAGAGAGAATGATCCTTGTCACATTCCTCTTTATTCTATTTTGAAAGGCATCAAAGCATCTGTGATGTGTAATTTATTTATTTATTTTTATTTTTATACACATTGTATTGTTTAATTTTGACTTCATACTGGATCTGCTTCTGTGACTTTAACCCTAACCTTGCCACTTTTGTTATTATTGTTTTTTTATTTTTTATTTTTTAATTTTATTTTATTTTTAAACTTTACGATTTAAATGTCCAAGCTTGGAAGCTGCATTTTGTTTCTTTGGGAATCAGGGTTGTTGTAATTCACTCTTTCTTGTAGTTTCACTTTCATTTTTCAGAGATGGTTCCTTCTAGTGTTAACATTCCCCAGTTATATTAAATATATGAAATGGGTATGTTTTTCACTGGAAGTTTTTTCTCCTTTAAGCAAAATAGGTAAATTGGGAGTGTAGATTTTTTTGGTCATAACTTGGGCAGCATTCTGGTGCTGTACCTTCTTCTGGATCAGCTTCATGCCCTTACCTGCATTTTTAGTGAAAGTTGATTGGAGAAAGCAATGGTCCCCTCTTATCTCTTTAGGTCAATGGCATGTCCATTTCAGGTACTGTGTCAATTAACAGGTCTAATCTTGTACTGTACACTAAGATGCCTTCACCTGTGGGCTCTGAAATGATAAAGTGAGAAGCATTGATGGAGTGGATTATAAGATTGAAAATAGAGGAGGAAAAAATTAATGAATTTGACTACATGGTCTTGAAGAGAACAGTTGACTTTATTATTAAAATGACCAAATACAAAATGTTGATTATCAAAGTATCATGAACAAAACCACTTAACAGATCTTGTCCTTGTTCCCAGAGAACTTGTATCTCAAAGAGCATAAAAACAGACTAATTTAACTAGTAATAGAAATTTAAAATAATATGCTAATTTCTTAAAATAATTTAAAATAGAAAATTTAAATGATTATACTATAGTGAGCAGAAATGTTCACTGAATGTTTACTAAATTGACATTATTTTATTTTATAATTTAAAAAATTATTATTAAAGAAAAATTTTTTGGCCATGCCAGTGGGCATGTGGGAATCCTAGTTTCCAGACCAGCAACCAAACCCTGGCCCCCTGCAGTGGAAGCTCAGAGTCTTAACCACTGGACCTCCAGGGAAGCTTGTTTAATTTATATCTTCATTGGGGAATTACCTGGCAGTTCCTGGCCAATGCAAAATGCATGATTCTACTTGGGCTTCCCTTGTGTCTCAGCTGGTAAAGAATCTGCCTGCAATGCGGGAGACCTGGGTTCGATCCCTGGGTTGGAAAGATCCCCTAGAGAAGGGAAAGGCAGCCCTCTCCAGTATTCTGGCCTGGAGAATACTGTATTCTGGCGAAGAATCAGACATGACTGAGCGACTTTCAGTGGTTAGGACTCTACTCTCTCACTGCCCAAGTTGAGGGCCCAGGTTCAATCCCTAGTCAGGGGACTAAGATCCCACAAGCTGTGGGGCTTAGCCAAAAAAACAAATTATCAAAGTCTTAAAGTGTAACCGGAGCTTTCAGTCATTGCTCCATGCATTAATATATTTATGTACATTTTAAGAACAAGTCACAGACACTGTATGTTTTGAGAATTATTATCCTTTTAGATGTCAGTACCTGGTAACAGCATGTTGATTGGTTATTAATATTTATATTTATATTGGTTATTAATGTTTCTTTCTCAAATACTGAAAGAAATGACTGTATACATTTCTATATTGTATATAGGAGTTTGTTGTAGCACACTGATAATACATGTTTTCCTCAAGCTCTGAGGGCTATCTTATACTCTCTGTCGACGTGAGCTAGCCCATATTTTTCTCTAATTTTGTGTTCTAGAATCATGAGTGATGCAATGTTCTTGGCTTATGAGTACCCTATTACTCTCTACAGATGATGTGGCTTTCTTGCTGATGTTGACAAGAGCTATTTACTACAGAGTGACCTTCTTTCTGCAACTTATTTTGTGTTGTTGTGAACATTTTTGGCACTTAAAGGCTGGCAAAACTATAGATGATAGAAGCAAATTTGCCCCATGGGGACAAAGGATGCTATCATGCACATTTAGTAGAATGTAATGACCAGAGGTTAGGGACTAATGGAAATCCTTACGGAGTTCATAATAGACATCACTGCAACATGGAGGGATTAGGTCGCAATTTGGACAGGCACCGGGAGGGATCTGTGGAAAGGGGCGTGACACGACTCCAGGGAACTTAGATTGGCTTTGCTAGTGGTCCATCCCAGGAATGCATGTCGAC
>NW_011494867.1:2343305-2362423 GCF_000754665.1 Bison bison bison
GATGGCTTGTCATAGCCCAGTGCCCATCGTGGCTTCTCTTCTTCAGTCTTTATAAAGAAGGAAACGCGTCCCTCCATGAGTCCTGTAATGAGTGTGTTATATGGGCTTCCCTGATCAGCTCAGTGGTAAAGAATCCACCTGCCAATGCAGCATATGACGGTTTGATTCCGGGGTTGGAAAGATCCCCTGGAGGAGGAAATGGCAACCCACTCCAGTATTCTTGCCTGGGAAATCCCATGGACAGAGGAGACTGCTGAGCCACAGTCCATGGGGTCGCAAAAGAGTCGGACATGACCGAGTGACTGCACATCAACAACAACAACAACGAGTGTGTTTACAGACCAGAGCTGAGTGACGACGGCATCCTCTCCCCGGTGAGAGCCGAGAGAGGTGGCTTACAGTATTTCCTCTCATCAAAGCAACGTGGGCTTCTCTCTCGCTTCCTGACACAGAAAATTGCATTTTGTCACCCATTTGTCAGTTCTTAGAGATTTTAAGATAATTAAAGAACATTATAGCAGGTGACAGCTGTTGCTGAGTGCCGTGTTGCTGGTTCTTCTGCTTGTTGGATGCCCATGAATCTCGGATGATGATAGCTTGCTGCTCCAGGTTTAATTAGCTGGTTGTTTTGAATGTCTGGGCTCTCAGGTGTGGGGTTTGCAGGCTTGCAGCTTGTTGAATCAGAGCTGTGCTCATCACTGACTGCGGGACTGGGTCTGACCAACTCATGAAGGGCCACGGAGGGGTGCCCTGACCTTTATCGCACAAAGGCATCAGAGGGATAAGGTGTTTTCTAGGAGAGGCTACTAAGAGCATCAAATGCTGATTGGTTTCCCAGTGTTCTTGCATCAAAGCATATTTTTGATTTTGAAGTTTATTTTCTGATTAAATCTCCTTATGGCCATCCCTTTTTTTTTATAACGCACAGTGATCATAATCCCTTTGGGTTTATTTCTAAGTTAGTTTACTAAAAGTTCCCTGACATGCAGGAGAGAGCTAAATGGCCTCCACTCTGGCTTTCAGGAGTACAGAATATTTTCTTCCTTTTCCTGGAGGATTTGAAATGCTGTTGCACTGCATCAGAGAAACTACAAACCCTGCTGGCAGCTCCACGCTTCCTTTCTCTTTTACTCTCTTTAGGTGGGAATGACTTTCTATGTGTTTTAACAATTTGTTTATTAAAAAAGAATATTTTAAAAAATCCCACATGATTTTAAGTTTGCATCCCCAAACCCTATTTGTTTTTAAGCTCACCGTAAAACATGAAAGTAGTTTCAGCAATAATTTAAAACATCATCCTTAACTTATGCAAAAATTTCTTTCCCAACAAAACACTCTGAGTAATTACAATAAACACAGTAGAAGGGCATCAATTTGTGTTAGAACAACAGTGATGGGCTCTGCTTGTAGAATCTATGGTGAAAGACATATTCTTTCACCATTTTTCTTACACAACACCCTTTTCCTTACACAACCCTTTCCTTGAATCGTTTCTTCCTTTTGTACGCAGATCAAACTCTGCTCATTTTTTTTTAGTTCATGGCGCAGAGGCCACCTCTTCTTTGAAGACTTTTTTGAATCTACCGAGCAGAGCTCAGAACTCTTCTTTGGTTCTGCTTCCTGTGTCCTTTGCATGCATGTACACTCAGAATTGAAACCATCTATGCAACTCACCAGTACATTAACATGACCTTATTATCCCACCGTCTTTGATCTAACTTTAGTATTTCATGAGGCTCTTTCCCTGGATGATATGAGCTGTAAATAACTTTACTTTTCACTCCAAGGACTTCCAAGGAGTTCCATCAGCTTACTAATAGGAAGCATCTGTGGACAGTTTACACCAGACTCTTTGAATCTTCACCTCAGAAGTCGTGCATTGCTATGTCCTCAACTATTACTAGTCTGAAAGTATTACATCATGATTTCTGCCCAATCGTAATCAAGCTTCCACATTGTAAGACCTGCTTTAAACCAGACTTCAAAATTTCAGTAAGTATCCTGACTTTGTACTTCCCTAGAACATTATTACGGAGAAAGCAATGGCACCCCACTCCAGTACTCTTGCCTGGAAAATCCCATGGACGGAGGAGCCTGGTGGGCTGCAGTCCATGGGGTCGAGAAGAGTCGGACACGACTGAGAGACTTCACTTTCACTTTTCACTTTCATGCATTGGAGAAGGAAATGGCAACCCACTCCAGTGTTGTTGCCTGGAGAATCCCTGGGACTGGGGAGCCCGGTGGGCTGCTGTCTGTGGGGTCGCACAAAGTCAGACACGACTGATATGACTTAGCAGCAGCAGCAGGACATTATTAAGGCTATGCTGACCTAGTGTCCTCACTTACCGTGGCAAGGAATTAACTGTGCTTTGTCTTATCAGTAGCTGCTTTGGTGATAATTTGGAGAACCAGCATTTGATAACATTGATATCATTTGATATCACTGTCCATGTCACTGTGTCTTCTACTTGACTGTGGCTCTCTTTACCTGGTTTACCACGAGCTCTTAAACTCTTTACTGCCCCTGCTGATTGTGGAGTCTTATGTTTAACCTAGAGCATGAGAAAGAAATACGCATCTTTTGAAAAAGAAAACTTAGTGAAAAAGTTAGAAAGAAAGTTAATGTCCAGACATACAAAAAACATCTCACTCAGACCTGGTGCTTTTTCAAGTGCTCCTTAGACCGAGTTTTAAAATGATCTCCGTGTTCTGCCTTCCGTCCACCTGCCTATCTGTGTTTCCCATGCATTTCCCACTCCCAACAGAATATTTCTTCTCATTGGTCCATGCTCTTAGGCACATGCAAATATTCATGTATTCTGTTCCCTGTGCCAGGAATGCCTTTGTCTCTGTCTAATGCTAAACCTTCCCCCAGATTTAAGGCTGAACTAGTTCTAAATTATCAGTTTACTTTTTTCTGTGTTCTTCACTATATCCCATTCTCTCTCTTAACTTTTACATTACTTGTTTGTAGCACCTCACTGGTTTTTCATTATTTGTCCATCAGTTCAGTTCAGTTCAGTTCAGTCGCTCAGTCGTGTCCGACTCTTTGTGACCCCATGAACTGAAGCACGCCAGGCCTCCCTGTCCATCACCAACTCCCGGAGTTCACTCAGACTCACATCCATCGAGTCAGTGATGCCATCCAGCCATCTCATCCTCTGTTGTCCCCTTCTCCTCTTGCCCCTAATACCTCCCAGCATCAGAGTCTTTTCCAATGAGTCAACTTTTTGTATGAGGTGGCCAAAGGACTGGAGTTTCAGCTTTAGCATCATTCCTTCCAAAGAAATCCCAGCGCTGATCTCCTTCAGAATGGACTGGTTGGATCTCCTTGCAGTCCAAGGGACTCTCAAGAGTCTTCTCCAACACCACAGTTCAAAAGCATCAATTCTTCGGCGTTCAGCCTTCTTCACAGTCCAACTCTCACATCCATACATGACCACAGGAAAAACCATAGCCTTGAGTAGACGAACCTTTGTTGGCAAAGTAATGTCTCTGCTTTTGAATATGCTATCTAGGTTGGTCATAACTTTCCTTCCAAGGAGTAAGCGTCTTTTAATTTCATGGCTGCAGTCACCATCTGCAGTGATTTTGGAGCCCCCCAAAATAAAGTCTGACACTGTTTCCACTGTTTCCCCATCTATTTCCCATGAAGTGATGGGACTAGATGCCATGATCTTCATTTTCTGAATGTTGAGCTTTAAGCCAACTGTTTTACTCTCCACTTTCACTTTCATCAAGAGGCTTTTTAGTTCTTCTTCACTTTCTGCCATAAGGGTGGTGTCATCTGCATATCTGAGGTTATTGATATTTCTCCCAGTGATCTTGATTCCAGCTTGTGTTTCTTCCAGCCTAGTGCTTCTCATGATGTACCCTGCATATAAGTTAAATAAGCAGGGTGACACTATACAGCCTTGACGTACTCCTTTTCCTATTTGGAACCAGTCTGTTGTTTCATGTCCAGTTCTAACTGTTGCTTCCTGACCTGCATACAGGTTTCTCAGGAGGCAGGTCAGGTGGTCTGGTATTCCCATCTGTTTCAGAATTTTCCACAGTTTATTGTGATCCACACAGTCAAAGGCTTTGGTATAGTCAATAAAGCAGAAATAGATGTTTTTCTGGAACTCTCTTGCTTTTTCCATGATCCAGCGGATGTTGGCAATTTGATCTCTGGTTCCTCGGCCTTTTCTAAAACCAGCTTGAACGATGTTTATTCAGTTATTTTTGATAACTTAATTCAGGCATGAGATCCTGTTTTCATCCATTTGTTTTTTTATTCAACTAATGTTTATAGAAACCCACTATGGCAATGTACCCTGATGGGTACCAGGAACACAGCAATGAATAAGACAGAGTGACCTTATGTATTGTTTTTGGAAAAGGATCCCCAGTTTCCTTGTCATAGGACCAAGTAAAACAAATCTGTGCTTGGTTAATTCTTTCAGTTGGTTGGAATCCCTCTAGGCCTTCTTCATATTCATCAAAGAGAGGCTGGATCAATATTTTGTACCTAGTTTTATTGCATATTTTACCAACCTTTCTAAAAAGAAACTTACTGTAGAGAAACCTAACATCAGTTCTCAGCTACTACTATAATTGCTGTCACATCTTGATGATCTGGAATAGAAAACAGGAACAAAAAGATGACATTAAATCAACCTAAAATATGTAAGCTGTTACAGGACTTTGAATGTTGGCTGCTGAGGGGTGTGGAGAGCGCCAGGAACGGGCAGGGGGTAATTAGTGGACAGACCCAAGGCTGTGTTGCCTTCAATAAAGTGGCAAATTCTCCAGAACATTGTCCTTGAGGGAAGGGTGAAGAGAACAGTATTCTAGTGAAACTGAGGATAATCATCAGTTAGATCTGTGAAACCTGTAAACTGCCTTCATTGATCAAGCTCACTTTAATCGTTGCTACAAAAAGTTTTCATGTCTTCCAAGCCTCACATCACCTAAAGAATAAGATGTTTGCCTGAGTTGTTTTTCAGGGACTTGGAGTCAGCTATGTTCAATTTGAGCTTGAGCTGTTTAAGACTAGTCGGGACCACAACCCTCCAACTGGGCAATCATGAGTGTCCAATTGATGACCTTCTGACATCAGAGGGCCCCAAACTCCACCCTCAGTGCTTGGGGACGCTGCCATTTTCTGAACATGTGTCCATGAAGAAACACATAGCTCAGAAGCACCTGCCCAGTATAATGATTACCTCATCTTTTTCTTATCTCCAGTCCCTTATCCCCAATTCCCCACACCTCAACCTTATCCCATGGGCTTTCCTGGTGACTCAGATGGTAAAGAATCTGCCTGCTGTGCAGGGGACATAGGTTTGATCTCTAGATCAGCAAGATCCCCTGGAGGAGGGCATGGCAATCCACTCCAGTATTCTGGCCGGGAGAATCCCATGGGCAGAGGAGCCTGGCGGGCCACAGTCCTATGAGGTTGCAAAGAGTCGGACACAGCTGAAGTGATGGAGGATGCACAGCTTTGTCCCATAAATATCCCTAGCCCCTTGCCTTGGGAAAGGCAGATTTGAGATTTGTTCTCCTGTCTCCTCACTTGGCTGCCTTGAGAGTAAACCTCTTCTCTGCTGCAAATCTCAGCGTCTCAGCACTCGGCTTGCTCTGCGTAGGGCAAACGAACCTGGTTTGGTGTGGTGGTGGTTTAGTCACTAAGTCGTGTACACCAGCTGCAGGGTGCTTGTGGGGAGTTCTAGGTGGGAAATACTTGTTGTAAATAGATGGTGCAGATTTCCCAATGGCGTGTCTTCTCTGAAACAGGGTCTGATGTTACATACGTAAATTCTAGGCCCTAGGAGAAGGAAGCAGGCAAGAATGTGATGGGGAGCCGACTGAGCACGTTGTTGGAAATCTGTCCACGTGGGAGCAAGGGTAAGGACCACGTGCCTTAATCTAGACCCTCCAGGTACAGATTATCCATCAGGAAAAGAAGGCAGAGCAGTATTCCTTAGATGAAATTGGAGGGAATGAAGGGAGTGCCCAGTAAGCATGCTCTGTGCACGGCTTTCCTGTACTGGGGAGGCGGGACTGTCGGCAGCCCTGAGACATGGTGCGTCCGTGTGCGTCTCCACACGCGCAGCCAGGCTCGGCACATGTGCCTTCATGTCTGAGCTGCGCTGCGTGTCAAGGGCTTTTCATCCGCAGGGGCAGTGCTGAAGGAAGCAGACAGACCTGGGGTCAGCTGGCACTGACGCTGGAGAAACAGTTTAGTCCCTTTCTACTCTTTTTCCTCCTTTGACACTACCGTAGCTTCCGTTGTTTTGTCTTTCTTCTTCTCACTTAGAAGGTAGAGGGATTTAATTAGCCGTGAAGTGACTAAAGGCAAGAAACAAAGATCAAATATGAAGGAAAGCGAGGTGAATAAATACAAATGCACTGGCAGCCAGTTCCTGAACATTCAAGGCAGAAAAGCCACAGGGATTAGTTTGGAAATGAAATAGCGTCCTGATGAAAAGTACATGGTTTCACCAGAATTTGGGTTATACTTTCATGTGTGTACTCCTCTCCCCACACCCACAACTTTAGAAATAGAGTATTTAATTTAAGAACAAATAATACATAGTGAAGATCAATATACAGTCATTGAAGCAGAAATTATTGGAGGAAAACAGTGCAAATTGGAGTATGCAGAAGAAAATCAGTATTATAATTCTACTATCATTGTACATGAACCTATTAAAACATAATTGGCAGCTTTCATCTACTAGAATATTGTTCCCTCTCATAAACAGGTATTGGCATAAATTCAGACACATTAACTATGTTCCAAGTAGTGTTAATTTATTTTTTTCTCATATCCCCAATTACCACAGCATATTCATTTTGATATAAAAACCCAGAGCACAGCTTAATTCTAACAAATAGTTTAATTTAAGAAAACTATTTATTGAATCCCACTAAATTGTGTTTTTTCCCATAGAGTACTGCCATATGAAGTTGAATTATCAAACTTAGCTTCCTATCATTTTTAGCCTGTTCCCTCTAGGACTTTTCTACTCTTTTATCTGAAAGAAACAATCCCATCTTAATTTTCTTATTGAATATATTTTACCTATAACTGATCAGAACACAGTCATCCTAGAATCAGATTTATTTAGAGGACAGATACTAATCCAGTTACTGAGAAATTAAACTGATGAATCAGGTGTTTTTGGCTGCACTGCATGGCTTGTGGGATCTTGTTTCCTGGCCAGGACCCTCTGCAGTGGAAGTGCAGAATCCTAACCACTGGACCACCAGGGAACTCCCTGATGAATCAGTTCTTAATCCTGATAAACTCTTTGCTTCAACGTGTCAGCCCTGTCTGTACTTTTTTTCTTGAGGTCATTTATGTTGTCAGTATCTGCACTAGCTATTTTCTCTTAGTGGAGACAGACTCTGATGAGGTGAAATGTAAGGCATTCCTGCAGAGACTATGCTCTGGGTACAAAGCAGAAGAATGGTCACCGCAAGCCCTTCCTCTGTTTTTGGCAGATGACCATGCAGTCTGAAATACAGTAAGAACTATTTGTGACTTGATCTCTCCAACTCTTAAAGGGGCCTAACATGTATCAGAATCCATCTCGCACTGAGGTCTTCAGAAACCTGAAGACAATATGCAAGAGTTAATTGGCAATTTCTATAAAAACTGTTCTCAAGTTTTGATGAAGATATTCTATTTCAAAATTTTATCCTTTTCTCAGATAATAAAACTGATCTTAAAGTGGGCTTCAATCTGAAGCTTATTTTTATAAGATAAATTCCTACATATCCTACATTTACTATAACTTTAAAAATAAAACTTTGCTCAAGTGAATAGTTTTTCTGTGGAAATCAAGGAAAAGAGGATTTTCAAAATGACTATGAATACAATAGACAAATATAATAAGATAATTACTACCCTTTTGGCTCATTGAACCATAGTGCTACTATGGTATAAAGTGAAAAAACTTATGGCAAAAGCAATAATTATTTGTGCTGTCAGTAACTGATCTAAAAAATTTTTACCGATGGAACAAACTGGTGTACAAAATAGCTGCTTTCATATCAGTCTTATTATTGTTGCCATTATTATAACTATAGAACATGCTGCTGCTGCTGCTAAGTTGCTTCAGTCATGTCTGACTCTGTGCGACCCCAGAGACGGCAGCCCACCAGGCTCCCCCGTCCCTGGGATTCTCCAGGCAAGAACACTGGAGTGGGTTGCCATTTCCTTCTCCAATGCATGAAAGTGAAAAGGGAAAGTGAAGTCGCTCAATCGTGTCTGACTCTTCGCGACCCCATGGACTGCAGCCCACCAGGCTCCTCGGTCCATGGGATTTTCCAGGCAAGAGTACTGGAGTGGGGTGCCATCACCTTCTCCGATAGAAAATGCGTTAAACAATAAATATGGCCTATGATAGGTGGAGATACTCTGGATGATGCAAAATGACTCTTCCAACACCGTTGGGTCATAGTCACAGGCAGGTATAGTCTAGCTCAAAGCAAGGAGTGCCTCTAGCTTTTAGCTCTTAGCTCTCAGACAATAACAAGGGCCTCCTTTTGAATTGGTTAATGGTGCTGTGGTATTTGAAGGGTGAAAGAAGAGCATGGATGACTACTTGGTTAGTTTTAGAATGGATTCATTCACTTGGAATGGATTAAGTGACCTGAAGAAAAATTCCCTTCCGTTGATGATATTCTATCATTCTTGCCTTTTTGGAAAGTAATTCATAGACTTGATCTCTGTACCTCAGGACTTCATATGCTGTAGTAGACGCAGAGATATGGACACATAAGATTGTTCACCCAGACAACCTAATACATTTTCTTCAGCGCCTTTCTGGTTTTGCTGCTGCTTTGAACAATTCCAGCAAGTGAAAAGCAAGGTTTGTCTTACCTTCGTCTGTTGCTACAGTCCATGTGTACAGAGAATGTGGCTGCCGCTGTTACTGTCGGTGTCAGCCGGTGTGGGAGAGGCCTAGAAGCCCTGGCCCTGGGGCGAGAGGCGGGAAAGGGGAAGCCAGGGCGTTGGCCAAGGCACAGTAATAGTCATGAGCGCCCTGGTCGCTGTGTCCTGGTCCTGAGTAGACTGAGTGTTGATGGATTTGTTAAGGCCCCTGCTAAGCTTTCAGGACATTTGCTGCCCCCAAACATTAGTGTCTCAGAGGCATTATGCAGTAATAGAAAACGGAGGACTGAGACTCTTCTTATTTCGGATCTGTGAAGAGCAGGTAAGTTTTATCTTTAACTGTTGTGCCTTTTACCTCTAAAACATCATTAAGTGCTATCTTGAAAAAGGCTTTTGTTTATTTCCTACCATTATTAGAATACAGTGTGGAGTCATTTGTCAAGGTCATTCATTTAGAAGTGTTCTAGCCCTCCTTTATTTCTTAGACTGGCCGCATGGAAGGAGAGAGGGTTTTTTAAAGGAAGGTGGATATTGTTCAGGCTCCATGTTTGCACCACTTACTAAATGTGGAACCTCGATAGAGTCTGTCTTCCTGGCTCTCAGTTTCCTCACCAATAAAATAAGGACACTGTAATGTAAGTTATGGTGTTGTTACACTTGACATATAGGCAGTAGTGAATGAATGGTATAGAATGTGGGATTTGACCTGAGACAATTGAGAGATCACACTGAAGAGCTTATATACAGTTGCTGCTTCTGTGTTGGATGCTGCAGCCTCACATCAGCAGGATCGGTGATTAGGAAGAAAGATGGGCAAGAGGTAGGGGAGAGGAAGCACAAACTGGAGACTGCAGGGATGGGCTGGAGCCCTTCCAGGTGAGCTGGGACCCACGCGGGTCTCTCACTGCTCCCAGGCCGCCCACTTCGACAAGGTGGCTGACTTGCGGGGGCAGCTGGCGCCCTTCATCACAGTGCTTAAAGAGGCACCTGGCGCGGGAGCTGGAGGAGCCGTGGGCTGCTGGTTGCTTTACTGCAAGTGAGCCAGCAGGCTAGCGGCAGTGTGTGCAAGCTGCGGTCCAGCCTGGTGCTCTGCTCTAGCCTTCCAAGTGTGAAATCAATGTGGTGGCTGTTTCCTTCCACCTTCAAATCCCACGTAAAATGTCTCTTGTGGCCCACACGAGTCTAGAACTATACAGGGAAGGGCATTCTGGCAGACGACAGTTCCAGGGTCAACACAAAACAAAGCCGTCTTAGTATCTATTGTTATTAATAATTCTTCCCAGAAGTTCTCCTCTTAATCACCCAGGCCATTCTAATAGCTCACATGAAGTTACCATTCCAATTTCTCATAGGACTCAGAGCACACGCAGTACAATTCTCTGTTCTTCAATTTATCTCTATATCAGTGGCTTTCAACCAAGGTGATTTTGCCCCGAGGAGACATTGGCAGTGTCTGAGGACATTAGCAATGTCTGGAGACATTTGAGGCTGTCATGACAGAGGGCAAGTGCTACTGGCTTTTAGTGGGTAGAGATCAGGGTTGCTAAATGTCCAGTAAAGCACAGAGAGGCCATCCCAACAAAGAATTATCCAGGTCAAAATGTCAACAGTGCTGAGACTGAGAAAGCCCGGTGTGCAGTTACCTTCTCATCTGTCCCTAGTATTTCTGAGGAAGAAATTACTTCTTTACTAAAGTCATTTCCTTCACTTTGCTATTTTTTGGTTGTTGTTCGCATCACTTTCAATTCTTCAAGCACCCCATTCAGTCTCTTCTCTCTCCATTTTTACCTCGCAGACTAAACAGATTCAACAGATGAAAACAATCACATTTGCTTTCCCCTTAGCTCTTGGAAATTACCATGCACTTACTACCTCTTTGTTTAATTAGCAAACTCTCTAATTGAATGATCCATGTTGGTTACTCATTTCCTCCATACCTCAAGCCATCTGGTGCATCTCAGCAAAACTTTTTAAAGTCAGTAATGAGCTTATTCTGGCCAAATTTGTGGATTATTTTAAAAAGCGAAATTAATTGACTTTCCAGTCCATTTCATTTCCTATATGTACTGTCTTTAAATTCCCTCTCTTATCCCCCACCGAAGTCATCACGTCAATATCATAGCAAAACGTCTCTAGTCCACATCGCCAGTAACTTCCGGACTGGTAAGTGCCATGGACGCTGTCACCCTCTTCTTTCTGACCTTCTCAGCAGGACCTGACACTTCTGATCATCCTTCCTCTTTGAAACACTTTCTTCTCTTGACTCAGGAGGACTCCACGTTCTCCTGGTTTTTTCCCTGCCGCTCCGTCTCGCTCTCCTCTGCTGCTCCCTCCCCCTCTTCTTGACCTTCTAATTTTGCAGGCTCCCATGACTCAGCTTTTGAACCTCTTCTATTCTGTATGTACACACACTTCCTGATGACCTCCTCCAGTCTCATGGCTTTATATTTTATCTCTGTATTGATGACCCCAAATTTATAGCTGTGGTCTGGACCGAGATGCTGATCTCTGGACTCCAAAATTCAATTACCTTCCCAGAATCTCTACTTGCTTTTCTAAGTGGAAATGGTAATCTATTATGCTAAAAACTGGGCTCCTGGTATTTTTCTGTATCTCAGGAAATGTCAACTTTGTCTTTTTGTTGTTTAGTTGCTCATTCATGTCCGACTCTTTTGTGACCCTGTGGACTGTAGCCCACCAAGCTCTTCTGCCATGGGATTTCCCAGGTAATGCTGGAGTGGATTGCCATTTCTTCCTGACCCAGGGATTGAACCTGCGTCTCCTGCTTGGCAGGCAGATCTTTGTCCCTGCACCACCTGGGGAACCCTACCCTTCCAGTTACCCAGACCCAATGCCTTGGAATAATCCTCAAGCCTTCTCTCTCACAAAGCGTTTACAGTCAGTCAGAAAACATCGTCAGCTCTGTCTTCAGCACACATTTAGAATCCAACCACTTTTCATGCTGCTGTGCTGGACTGCCATATGTACTTTCCAACCATTGCACCATTATCTCTCACCTAGATTGTCCAGTGCCCCAGCTGTTCTTCCCTCCACTCATGTTTAATCTCTTTTGTACTGATGAAAGATTCTCCAGCCTCTGGACTTCTCTCCAGAGAACGCTTTTATAACAGTGAACCTCCTAATTTTAGTATCTCTAGCAATCTGGATAGTCTGGGAATTTCCCAAATATCAAGTCCTGGTTGCTTTTGGCTTAATATTTCTTTCCTCAATATGTCTCTTTCCTCTACCATTTTAGTACAGGCAACAAGGAGAAGCCAGGCTGTATGTTCAAGTTTTTGCTGGGAATTCTTCTCAGCTAAATATCTGCATTCATCCCTTGCAAGATTTTGCTGGCCACACAGCAGTAGGTCACAGTGCAGTGAGGTCTCTGCGCCGTTAGCGAGGGTTGCCTTTGCCCGTTTTGCCAGTAGGATGTCTCTTATTCCCTTCTGAGCCCTTTGAGTACCTTTAGTGTCCACATTTCCAGCAATATTCTGTTTATGACAGTATGCGTATTCTCCTAGATGAGGCGAGCTCCCCCTTTTGTGCTTCTCCCTTATTTCGGAGCTCTCACCAGCATTTTCCTTAATGCTTATATTTCTTTTTTTTTTTTTGAAACACTTCTGTTTGTTTGTTTGCTGCACCAGGCCTTAGTTGCAGCATGTGGGATCTAGTGCCCTGATTAAGGATCAAACCTGGGCCTCTGCATTGACAATGCGGAGTCTTAGCCGCTGGGGAAATCCCTAATGTTTATATTTCTATCAGTAGTTTTGTTTAAAGCAATCTAGGTTTTATTTATTATGTGCCTCAAAATTCTTCTGGCCTTTGTCCATTACTAACTCCAAAGCCATTTCCACATTTTTAGGTATTTGTTACAGCAGTAGCCCACTCCTTGGTACCAACATCAGTGTTGGTTTTCCTGTGGCTGCTCTAACAAGCTACCACAAACTTGGTGGCTTAAACAACAGAAATTTATCCGCTTGCAGTTCTGGAGACCAGAAGTCAGTAGTAAGTATCATTGGGTCAAACTCGAGATGTTGCCAGGGCTGTCCTCACGCTAGAGCCCCTAGGGGAGAGTAATTGCTCATCTCTTCCAGCTTCTAGTGGGCACTGGATGGTCCTTGGTTAGGGGCTGAATGGCGCTAGTCCTCAGGGCCAGGATCTTCATATCTCTCGCTGCTCTTCATCCTTACACTGCCTTCTCCTCTCTCTGTGTTGAATTCTCTCAGCCTTCCTTTTCTTTGGTAAGGCCAGTTAGTAAACACAGACGATCTATGATATCCACCAACCTCGCCTTTAAACCTTCCTGCCCACTGTTTTGGCAGAGTTGCATTCAGACTGTCTTTCTTCCCTGTGTCAGTAGCCTTGAATACAGGCTTCCTTACCTGCTTAACTAAGTCCGATGCAATTTTTGCTTTGACAATGGTTTCAGATACTAACCATCACACTGTAATCATTTCCCAATGTGAATATAAATGTGATATTACTTTCAGAGAATATTATTAAATAACTCTTTATTTTCATTCCCGCTAAATTATGGCATGTTAATGCTAAGAAAAGCATGAGAGAATATAACTCTTGACCCCCTCTTGCTGGATATGTCCTTTTTACCATCTCGTTCTTATAAACTCCAGGATCAATAACCTTGTTACGCTTATTTTTCCTCATTTGCAGCTGTTAAATGGTACTTTAAAAAAAGATAAAAATGTGACTCCCATGCAGATATAAAATGAATAATGATTAAAGATTTTATTTAACTCGTGAATCAATGAGGAAATCAAGTAGACACTTCAGTTCAGTTCAGTTGCTCAGTACTGTCCGACTCTTTGCGACTCCATGAACCACAGCATGCCAGGCTTCCCTGTCTGTCACCAAATCCCGGAGTCCACCCAAACTCATGTCTATTGAGTTGGTGATACCATCCAACAATCTCCTCCTCTGTCGTCTCCTTCTCCTCCTGCTCCCAATCCCTCCCAGCATCAGGGTCTTTTCAAATGAGTCAACTCTTCACATGAGGTGGCCAAAGTACGGGAGTTTCAGCTTCAACATCTGTCCTTCCAATGAACACTCAGGACTAATCTCCTTTAGGATGGACTGGTTGGATCTCCTTGCAGTCCAAGGGACTCTCAAGAGTATTCTCCAACACCACAGTTCAAAAGCATCAATTCTTCAGCACTCAGCTTTCTTTATAGTCCAACTCTCACATCCATACATGACCACTGGAAAAACCATAGCCTTGATTAGATGGAGCTTTGTTGCAAAAGTAATGTCTCTGCTTTTGAATATGCTATCTAGGTTGGTCATAACTTTCCTTCCAGGGAGTAAGTGTCTTCTAATTTCATGGCTGAACTCACCATCTGCAGTGATTTTGGAGCCCCCCAAAAAAAGGCCAGCCAGTGTTTCCACTGTTTCCCATCTATTTGCCATGACGTGATGGGACGGGATGCCATGATCTTAGTTTTCTGAATGTTGAGCTTTAAGCCAACTTTTTCACTCTCCTCTTTCACTTTCATCAAGAGGCTCTTTAGTTCCTCTTCACTTTCTGCCATAAGTGTGGTGTCATCTGCATATCTGAGGTTATTGATATTTCTCCTGGCAATCTTGATTCCAGCTTGTGCTTCCGCCAGCCCAGCTTGTGCTTCCTCTAGCCCAGCGTTTCTAACAATGTATTCTGCATATAAGTTAAATAAGCAGGGTGACAATATACAGCCTTGACATACTCCTTTTCCTATTTGGAACCAGTCTGTTGTTCCATGTCCAGTTCTAACTGTTGCTTCCTGACCTGCATACAGGTTTCTCAAGAGGCAGGTCAGGTGGTTTGGTATTTTCAGAATACCAAATACCATCTCTTTCAGAATTTTCCACAGTTTATTGTGATCCACACAGTCAAAAGCTTTGGCATAGTAAATAAAGCAGAAATAGATGTTTTTCTGGAACTCTCTTGCTTTTTCCATGATCCAGCGGATGGATGTTGGCAATTTGAGATCTGGTTCCTCTGCCTTTTCTAAAACCAGCTTGAACATCTGGAAGGTCATGGTTCACGTATTGCTGAAGCCTGGCTTGGAGAATTTTGAGCAGTACTTTACTAGCATGTGAGAGGAGTGTAATTGTGCGGTAGTTTGAGCATTCTTTGTCATTGCCTTTCTTTGGGACTGGAATGAAAACTGACCTTTTCCAGTCCTGTGGCCACTGCTGAGTTTTCCAAATTTGCTGGCATATCGAGTGCAGCACTTTCACAGCATCATCTTTCAGGATTTGAAATAGCTCAACTGGAATTCCATCACTTCCACTAGCTTTGTTTGTAGTGATGCTTTCTAAGGCCCACTTGACTTCACATTCCAGGATGTCTGGCTCTAGGTGAGTGATCACACCATCGTAATTTTCCGGGTCATGAAGATCTTTTTTGTACAGTTCTTCTGTGTGTTCTTGCCACCTCTTCTTAATATCTTCTGCTTCTGTTAGGTCCATACCATTCCTGTCCTTTATTGAGCCCATCTTTGCATGAAATGTTCCCTTGGTATCTCTAATTTTCTTGAAGAGATATCTCATCTTTCCCATTCTATTGTATTCCCCTATTTCTTTGCATTGCTCACTGAGGAAGGCTTTCTTATCTCTCCTTGCTATTTTTTGGAACTCTGCATTCATATGGGTATATCTTTCCTTTTCTCCTTTGCTTTTCGTTTCTCTTCTTTTTATAGCTATTTGTAAGGCCTACTCAGACAGCCATTTTGCTTTTTTGCATTTCTTTTCCATGGGGATGGTCTTGATCCCTGCCTCCTGTACAATGTCATGAACCTCCCTCCACAGTTCATCAGGCACTCTGTCTATCAGATCTAGTCCCTTAAATCTATTTCTCACTTCCACTGTATAATCATAAGGGATTTGATTTAGGTCATACCTGAATGGTCTAGTGGTTTTCCCCACTTTCTTCTATTTAAATCTGAATTTGGCAGTAAGGAGTTCATCATCTGCCACAGTCAGCTCCCGGTCTTGTTTTTGCTGACTGTATAGAGCTTCTCCATCTTTGGCTGCAAAGAATATAATCAATCTTCTCTATCTGTGGCTGCAAAGAATATAATCAGTCTGATTTCGGTGTTGACCATCTGGTGATGTCTATGTGTAGAGTCTTCTCTTGTGTTGTTGGAAGACAGTGTTTGCTATGACCAGTGCGTTCTCTTGGCAAAACTCTATTAGCCTTTGCTCTGCTTCATTCTGTACTCCAAGGCCAAATTTTCGAGTTTCCCCAGGTGTTTCTTAACTTCCTACTTTTGCATTCCAGTCCCCTATAATGAAAAGGACATCTTTTTTGGGTGTTAGTTCTAAAAGGCCTTGTAGGTCTTCATGGAACCCTTCAACTTCAGCTTCTTCAGTGTTACTGGTCGTAGATTAGGGTCATAGATTAGGGTCATAGATTAGGTAGCTACTGGTTAAGTAGATGCTTAACAGGTTCAAAAGCAAATCCTGGCTTCTCCACAGTGGAGGAGGGAGGTCAATTAACTCTTTGGACTGGGCAGATTTGCATAACTATGCTGCTGCTGCTGCTAAGTCGCTTCAGTCGTGTCCGACTCTGTGCGACCCCAGAGACGGTGGCCCACCAGGCTCCCCCGTCCCTGGGATTCTCTAGGCAAGAACACTGGAGTGGGTTGCCATTTCCTTCTCCAATGCATGAAAGGGAAAAGTGAAAGTGAAGTTGCTCAGTCGTGTCCGACTCTTCACGACCCCATGGTCTGCAGCCCACTAGGCTCCTCTGTCCATGGGATTTTCCAGGCAAGAGTACTGGAGTGGGGTGCCATTGCCTAATTAGTTTTCCCTGGCATCAGTTATCCATAGTTTACAAAGATGTAGACTAATTACCATGGAATTATAAACAGATGATATGGAGACATGCTATAGACGATGCATAGTTGTTTCTTTGAAGCACCAAATTTTCCCCTCCAGGGTCTTGATTCATTTTTTTTTTCACTACAGAAACAGAGTTACAGTATGAAAGTGCTGGAGAACTGTGAAAAAATTTCTCAGCATTAGGGTTTGAATAACTGTTTTATTCATAACAAGAAAGGGATACAAGGTCAGAATATTTTCAATAGAACCAGCCACTGAGCCCAAGAAAGGATTTAGTGGAAGGACTGTTACATTAAAAGGAGAACAAAGTTCAGAATCTCAAAATGGAAGGAGCTTCAGCTTTTGTGCTACTGACACATAAGTAAGGAGAAAATGTCAGTTTGATCAGACTGCACATGATTTTTTTTATATTTGAAATGGAACTGGCCTGATGGATAGCCCCAGAGCCCTTTGAACCTCTGAAGTATGATTCGGCTTACAGACAGCTAGGACCAAGATAATTGAGCCAGACAGTCCTTGGATGAGTCTGCAAAAGCCTGGGCAGGAGGCACTCTCCAAAGGGAAATTCAGTGGGCAAGAGATGAAAGGGTGTTAATCTGTTTGGTGGTTCATCATGACCCCTAAAGTCTTCAGCGCCAAGTCCTCAGCCCTGAGTGATCTTTGCTCTCGGGTATGCAACGTCATGTGGCATAAGGGCGTAATTGTTAAATGTCCTCACATCTTAGCAACAATAGGAACAATATGCAATTTAACCATGGATAATGTTCCTGGCTGTATACAATTATGGGTATTTAAAATTTTTAGATGCAAATTAAACCCAAAGTTCCTTGCAAATAGTGCCAATTTCCCTCCAAATAACATGTTGCAGAGATAGAATAATTTACCGTACCAGCAACAGTAGCTTGGCACATACGTAGATGCTGTTCAGTCAGTGTGTGTGGTATTGACTGACTTGAAAAGCACCCAAGAAGAGTTCCATTTTTCTAGGATAAAAAAATCTGATGCTCAGTTATTGAAAAAGAAGTGCTGACTTCAAACAGAGTTGTGTGGCATTTTCCTACTTACGTGCACACAAACTATATCTTCATTTTTCCATTGTGTTCTTGTATGTTAAATCTTTATATCCTCTCCTTACTGGGGCACCAAAATATAGAACTCAGGGACACAGCAACAGCATAAATGTAAATAAACATGCACATTTCATGAAAAAAACCCAACCTGGGGAATCCTTTCTGAACATTGTAGGTGTTGGGTTACCTAGAACCTTGTAGTCTCCAGAAGTGTTTGTTATGATATATATACTGGGTCATAATTGCCAAGTAATAGACCTATGGAGTGAGGACCATGGAAATAAAACACACTGACCTCTGATTACAGAGACGTTATGAACTGCTTCTTATAAAGCACAAGGGTATCCAGAATGGTGGTTTCAAAGTTGATCTCCTGTAACACTTTCTGCTGCTGCTGCTGCTAAGCTGAGTCAGTCGTGTCCAACTCGGTGCGACCCCATAGATAGCAGCCCACCAGGCTCCCCCGTCCCTGGGATTCTCCAGGCAAGAACACTGGAGTGGTTTGCCATTTCCTTCTCCAATGCCTGAAAGTGAAAAGCAAAAGGGAAGTCGCTCAGTCATGTCCCACTCTTCCTGACCCCATGGACTGCAGCCCACTAGTCTCCTCCGTCCATGGGATTTTCCAGGCAAGAGTGCTGGAGTGGGGTGCCATTTCTACTCCTCCTCTTTCTTCATTTGGATGTAAGGGAAAGTGAAAGTGTTAGTTGCTCAGTTCAGTTCAGTTCATTCGCTCAGTCGTGTCTGACTCTATTTGACCCCATGAACCACAACATGCCAGGCCTCCCTGTCCATGACCCACTCCCAGAGTTTACCGAAACCCATGTCCATTGAGTCAGTGATGCCATCCAACCATCTCATCCTCTGTTGTCCCCTTCTCCTCCTGCCCTCAATCTTTCCCAGCATCGGGGTCTTTTCAAATGAGTCAGCTCTTCGCATCAGATGGCAAAAGTATTGGAGTTTCAGCTTCAGCATCAGTCCTTCCAGTGAACATCCAGGACTGATCTCCTTTAGGATGGACTGGTTGAGTCCAAGGGACTCTTAAGAGTCCTCTCCAAAACCACAGTTCAAAAGCATCAACTCTTCAGCACTCAGCTTTCTTTATAGTCCAACTCTCACATCCATACATGACCACTGGAAAAACCATAGTCTTGACTAGATGGAGCTTTGTTGCAAAAGTAATGTCTCTGCTCTTGAATATGCTATCTAGGTTGGTCATAACTTGCCTTCCAAGGAGTAAGCGTCTTTTAATTTCATGGCTGCAATCACCATCTGCAGTGATTTTGGAGCCTCAAAAAATTAAGTCAGCCAGTGTTTCCACT
>NW_011494867.1:2362523-2363055 GCF_000754665.1 Bison bison bison
TCAAAGGCTTTGGCACAGTCAATAAAGCAGAAATAGATGTTTTTCTGGAACTCTCTTGCTTTTTCGATAATCCAGAGGATGTTGGCAATTTGATTTCTGGTTCCTCTGCCTTTTCTAAAACCAGCTTGAACATCTGGAAGTTTACAGTTCACGTATTGCTGAAGCCTGGCTTGGAGAATTTTAAGCATTAACTCAGTTGTGTCCAATTTTTTGTGACCCCATGAATTGAAGCCCACCAGCCTCCTCTGTCCATGGGATTCTCCAGGCAAAAACACTGGGGTGGGTAGTTATTCCCTTCTCTAGGGGATCTTTCCAACCCAGGGATTGAAACTGGGTCTCCTGCATTACAGGAGGATTCTTTACTGTCTGAGCCACCAGGAAAGCCCATTTGGATGTAAGAAGACGATGGCACCCAACTCTAGTTCTCTTGCCTGGAAAATCCCATGGACGGCGGAGCCTGGTAGGCTGCAGTCCATGGGGTCTCGAAGAGTCGGACACGACTGAGCGACTTCACTTTCACTTCTCACTTTCA
>NW_011494867.1:2363155-2363760 GCF_000754665.1 Bison bison bison
CTATCTAGGTTGGTCATAACTTGCCTTCCAAGGAGTAAGCGTCTTTTAATTTCATGGCTGCAATCACCATCTGCAGTGATTTTGGAGCCTCAAAAAATTAAGTCAGCCAGTGTTTCCACTGTTTACCCATCTATTTGCCATGAAGTGATGGGACTGGATGCCATGACCTTAGTTTTCTGAATGTTGAGCTTTAAGCCAACTTTTTCACTCTCCTCTTTCACTTTCATCAAGAAGCTCTTTAGTTCTTCTTCGCTTTCTGCCATAAGGGTGGTGTCATCTGCATATCTGAGGTTATTGATATTTCTCCTGGCAATCTTGATTCCAGCTTGTGCTTCTTCTGGCCCAGCGTTTCTCATGATGGACTCTGCATATAAGTTAAATAACCAGGGTGACAATATACAGCCTTAATATACTCCTTTTCCTATTTGGAACCAGTCTGTTGTTCCATGTCCAGTTCTAATTGTTGCTTCCTGACCTGCATACAGGTTTCTTAAGAGGCAGGTCACGTGGTCTGGTATTCCCATCTGTTTCAGAATTTTCCACAGTTTATTGTGATCCACACAGTCAAAGGCTTTGGCACAGTCAATAAAGCAGAAATAGATGTT
>NW_011494867.1:2363860-2377010 GCF_000754665.1 Bison bison bison
AAAATCCCATGGACGGCGGAGCCTGGTAGGCTGCAGTCCATGGGGTCTCGAAGAGTCGGACACGACTGAGCGACTTCACTTTCACTTCTCACTTTCATGCATTGGAGAAGGAAATGGCAACCCACTCCAGTGTTCTTGCCTGGAGAATCCCAGGGACGGGGGAGCCTGGTGGGCTTCTATCTATGGGGTCACACAGAGTCGGACACGACTGAAGCGACTTAGCAGCAGCAGCAGCAGTTTGTGGAAAGCAAAATAGGAGACAGCACAATACAAAATACCAAAAAAAACCTAATGCAATGTGAAATATTAGAAGAGAATATTGTAAACATGCAAATGATTATTTATCTGAATTTGAACCACCATGAATAAACAAATCCTTCAGAGAAAGGAACACATTAGTGTACATTTTGAAAACAAGATTGCAGGCTTGTGTATCAAATTATGCTCATGGTCTTTGGGTGGTAACTGTTTTCCTTAAAATAATTTACTGTAATCTACTTTATAAAACTTCATTAAGAACTTACTTTTATCTTTGTTAAGATGGACATTTAAAAATTTTCATAATGAAGAACAAAAGTTACAAAAAGCCTGTGAAATCTGTGCTGAAGCGTCATTTCCAGTTTTGCTTTCACAATACATTGTGTATTATAGTATCATAAATATGTATGGAATATGTGAGTTTTAATACTTTTTATTCTATTGAATGATAAAAATATTGGGTTGGCAAAAAAGTTTGTTTGGGTTATTTTGTAGTGTGTTATGGAATATACTCTTTGGCTAATGCAGTATTTTCATACCCTTTTTTCACTTAATATATTGATGTTTTGTAATATCATTTAAAAATCTTCCAACATAGTATTTTAGAATTATAGTTTAATTCCAAATAAATTATACATACATCCATGAAATTTATATTTACATAAATATAAAATATGTATGTATAATTGGAATATATTCATATACACATACATGTGTTGTTGTTGTTGTTCAGTCGCCGAGTCATGTCTGACTCTTTGACACCCTGTGAACTGCAGCACACCAGGCCCCTCTATGTGTGTATATAATATATCACATGTGTGTGTGTATGTATAAAATCACTTTCTGTCATTATTTAGTTTGACTTAAATATATTTATTCTAGTAAGAGTAAATATTACATAAACAGAGTGATGTGACTTTATATTATTCTTCTTCAATATACAGTTTCCTTTCACTTATTCAAGTATGTGATAGTTTTCAGATAATTATCTGAATTTTTATTTCATAAAGCATGCATTCTACCTTAACTGATTCTTAAGCAACCAAAAATCCTTGAACATTTTCTGAACAAGTAATTTATCTATCCTATTATCTCAAAAGAAACCAGCAATATTTCTCCCACATATTCTATTATTGTCAATTTTTATTAATCATACTCTAGACCATTCAGTTCAGTTCAGTCGCTCAGTCGTGTCCGACTCTTTGCGACCCCATGAATCGCAGCACGCCAGGCCTCCCTGTCCATCACCAACTCCCAGAGTTCACTCAAACTCATGTCTATCAAGTCAGTGATGCCATCCAGCCACCTCATCCTCTGTCGTCCCCTTCTCCTCCTGCCCCCAATCCCTCCCAGCATCAGAGTCTTTTCCAATGAGTCAACTCTTTCCATGAGGTGGCCAAAGTATTGGAGTTTCAGTTTTAGCATCAGTCCTTCCAATGAACACCCAGGACTGATCTCCTTTAGGATGAACTGGTTGGATCTCCTTGCAGTCCAAGGGACTCTCAAGAGTCTTCTCTAACACCACAGTTCAAAAGCATCAATTCTTCTGTGCTCAGCTTTCTTCACAGTTCAACTCTCACATCCATACATGACCAATGGAAAAACCATAGCCTTGACTAGATGGACATTTTTTGGCAAAGTAATATGCCTGCTTTTGAATATGCTATCTAGGTTGGTCATAGCTTTCCTTCCAAGGAGTAAGTGTCTTTTAATTTCATGGCTGCAATCACCATCTGCAGTGATTTTGGAGCCCAAAAAAATAAAGTCTGACACTGTTTCCACTGTTTCCCCATCACTCTAGACCATTAAGAACTGATTTATCTGTTATTTTAAAATTAAATTCATTGAATTCTTTTTCTCGACTTTTTATAAGGTTGATACAGAGCTCAGCTGTGTAACTTTCTAGTTTTGCTAAAAAGTATAAGAGGATGACAGCAAGGAGAGGTCGTTTATTTATTGCAGGATCTTTAGGAGAGCATTTGACAATAAGGTTGTATATTGTCACTCTGCTTATTTAACTTATATGCAGAGTCCATCATGAGAAATGCTGGGCTGGAAGAAGCACAAGCTGGAATCAAGATTGGCAGGATAAATATCAATAGCCTCAGATATGCAGATGACACTACCCTTATGGCAGAAAATGAAGAACTAAAGAGCCTATTGATGAAAGTGAAAGAGGAGAGTGAAAAAGTTGACTTGAAACTAAACATTCAGAAAACTAAGATCATGGCATCCAGTCCCATCACTTCATGATAAATAGATGGGGAAACAATGGAAACAGTGAGAGACTTTATTTTTTGCGGCTCCAAAATCATTGCAGATGATAGACTGCAGCCATGAAATTAAAAGACACTTGCTCCTTGGATGAAAAGTTATGACCAACCTAGACAGCATATTAAAAAGCAGAGAGATTACTTTGCCAACAAAGGTCCATCTAGTCAACGTTATGGTTTTTCCAGTAGTCATGTATGGATGTGAGAGTTGGATTATAAAGAAAGCTGAGTGCTGAAGAATTGATGCTTTTGAACTGTGGTGTTGGAGAAGACTCTTGAGAGTCCCTTGGACTGCAAGGAGATCTAACCAGTCCATCCTAAAGGAGATCAGTCCTGGGTGTTCATTGGAAGGACTGATTCTAAAACTGAAACTCCAGTACTTTGGCCACCTCATGGAAAGAGTTGACTCATTTGAAAAGACCCTGATGCTGGGAGGGATTGGGGGCAGGAGGAGAAGGGGACAACAGAGGATGAGATAGTTGGATGGCATCACTGACTTAATGGACATGAGTTTGGGTAAACTCCGGGAATTGGTGATGGACAGGGAGGCCTGGTGTGCTGTGGTTCATGGGGTTGCAAAGAGTTGGACACGACTGAGCAACTGAACTGAACTGAACTAGGAGAGCATATTTGGAAGGTAGAAAACACAGCAATCTGAACTCTGGTTTCTAAGCCAAACTTCATTCTGTCAGATGGAAAGCCCTTGTGCACAGCAATAAATGTATCTGATGAATCAGCTGCTAAGATGAAATGAGGCTTATATAGACCAACTACTTGAGGTAGCTCTTTACTAGTCCTTCCTGTGAAGAAATGATCACGTGGACCTGTAGCTGTTGAGAAGTCTCCAGAGTCTAGACCTCTTCAGAAACTCCCTTCCCAAATTCAGTGAGTCATCTTAAACATTGGAGAAGGCAATGGCACCCACTCCATACTCTTGCCTGGAAAATCCCATGGATGGAAGAGCCTGGTGGGCTGCAGCCCGTGGGGTCATGAAGAGTTGGACACGACTGAGGGACTTCACTTTCATGCATTGGAGAAGGAAATGGCAACCCGCTCCAGTGTTCTTGCCTGGAGAATCCCAGGGACGGGGAGCTTGGTGGGCTGCCATTTATGGGGTCGCACAGAGTCGGATATGACTGAAGCAACTTAGCAGCAGCAGCAGCATCTTAAACATAGGCTTTCCTTCTATCTAGTTTAGACAAGACTGAAGTCAAAGTTATAAGAATCTCTATTTTTTGATATACTTATCTTTTTCTGATATACTTCCCAAAAAGGATATCAATAGGTTTATCCTAGTAGGAAGTCTCCATTTCACTGAAAAACTGCCAGGAATAGCATTTAAATTCATTGGGAACTTTCTCTCCCCTATACAGAACACTGAGTTTAATTAGCCATTAGTCTTGCTTTGGAAATAAAGGTATACCTTTTCCTTTCAAGGCTTCTGTGCAAACTGTTTTCCTATATGTTCACATATTATGACAGTCCAGATTTGAGATTCCAATGGGGTGTTTCTTTCCTAGATTCCTGGAGTCATACCGCCTTTTATGTTTCAACTCTGAAAGTTTCTGCTTCCTTCCTGAAGGCAGCACGCTTGTCTGGCAGACCTTATGTTGGCAACTGACAGACACCTTTAAAGACTTCTTTGGCATATTTAACAGGAAAATCATACCAGCCCTTTGGTAGAGAGAAGGGGAGAGTCGTTCGAGTGGGAGAATGACAGCCATTTTGATCAAGGAGTTTGATGTTTGATCTCTGTGTGTATCTGCTTGGAGCTGAAGATGAGAAAGTGTATGATGAGAATGTTGGGAAAGCAAAGGTCCCAAGGTTGTAGACAGACTTCTTCAATTATTAGTAAACTAAGTTTTACTGAGAATTAGAATAATGCAATCATAAAAAAGTAAATCCCCTGACAGGAAGCATGTCTCTTTCCAAGACCTTTGTGTTCAGCTGAGCCATACTTAACTCAGAAGTGTCCAACATAAAGGAGTGAGGTTCTTGTCCTCTTACAGACAGTTACACATGTGTACATGCTAAGTCGCTTCAGTCATGTCCGACTCTTAGCGACCCTATGGATCATAGCCCTCCAGGCTCCTCTGTCCCTGGGATTCTCCAGGCAAGAACACTGGAGTGGGTTGCCATGCCGTCCTCCAGGGGATCTTCCTGACCCAGGGATGGAACCTGCATCTCATATCTCCTGCAGTGGCAGGTGAGTTCTTTACCACTAGTGCTACCTGGGAAGCCCAGAGTTAGTTATACTGATAGTGTATTTAAAATTTTAGTCTAACTGTGGGTTAGAGGATTTGGGAAGCCTGGATAGTCTTCCACACTAGGGAAAAGGTTTTGCAGTATCCCCAAGGAATAGATACGTCCCCAGACTTAATTGAGGAACTTGGGAATGTAGAAGATGAATATCTGGGCAAACATGAGATCAAACACAGGACAGAAAAACTGCCTTTATCTGCCAAGGAAATAAGGTGAAGTGAAAGTTGCTCAATTGTGTCTGACTCTTTGCAACCCCATGGACTGTATAGCCTGCCAGACTCCTCTGTCCATGGAATTCTTCAGGCCAGAATACTGGAGTGGGTAGCTATTTCCTTCTCCAGGGGATCTTCCCAACCCAGGAATTGAACCCAGGTCTCCCACATTGTGGGCGGATTCTTTACCAACTGAGCCACCAGGGAATCATCTTAAGTCCTTGACAGAAAGATGTGCTTGTGGGTAAACCTGTTCACACAGATAAAACCTGTTCACACAAAAAAAGTTATGACATGCACTATTATATGGCTTTCCCTGCCTGGTGGAATATTTGAATTTATCATGTTGGATTTTCTCCTATCTAATATTAACAATTTTAATAAAATTTCCAAGAAGGAGCTCTGAGTCCAGTTATCATTGTCTGATAATTCTCTGTCCAGTAACAAGTAAATTATCACTATATTTGATGTTATAGAAATTTGAGTTTTAAAAAGCAATCTGAAAGTTCCTTTAATTGAAGAAGTATATGCAAATCCATTTCTTCCAGTCTCTCTCACTGTGGAAAACAAAATCTAGAAGCATACTGTACAAGATTCAGAATTTTCATATTTTTCATTAGCAAACCATTTGCAAGTTTCCAAGAAGGAAGGGATACATTTTCAGTGTGTCTTCCACAGAGAGTTTCATAAAGAAAATAAGTAGTTGATTTAATTTTTATTGTATCCAATTTAAAATTTTTAATGGTATTTCAAATTTAATGTTAAAAATTTTAAAGTGTTGCCTTAAAAAATGAAGTATAATGTATAATATTATGTTACAGGTGTACAGTAGCCTGATTCACAATTTTCAAAGGTTATATTCCATTTATAGTTATTATAAAATATTAGTTGTATTCCCCGTGTTATACCATATATCCCTGTAACTTATTTTATACCGCATGGTTTCTACCTTGTAATCCCTTGCCCTGCGTGTTGCCTATCCCTTCCTTCTCCCCACTGGTAACTACTAGTTTGTTCTCTGTAAGTTTGCTTCTTTTCTGTCATGTTCATCAGTTAATTCCACATGTGGTACCATAAAGTGTTTGTCTGCCTTCTTTTTCTTAGCATAAGGCTCTCACAATCTATTCATGTTGCTGCAAATGGCGAAGCTTCATTATTTTTTATGGCTGAGTAGTATTCCACTGTGTAATGGAATACCACTTCTTTATTCATTCATCTGGTGATAGACATAAAAGTGTAGTTTTAATATGGTTCTTCAAATGGTGGTGATATTGGGTGGAGAATAGACTTAGCATAGGGACATGTTTATTAACCAATTACTATTTTAATAATCATAAGATGAATAGCATTGAGTTCTCCACTGGAGTAAAAAAGTTAACTTATTAATAAACAGATGAAGTGCAATGGAAACCTGCTTGGCAACCAATATGATTTGAGTTGGAAGATTATTTTCTTATGTTAGAAATCAATAAACTAATTCTGTCCAATAGAACTTTCTACAATGATGGAAATATTCTGTAATACAGTGGTATTGTTGTTCAGTGGCTAAGTCATGTCTGACTCTTTGCAATCCCATGGAGTGCAGCATTCCAGGCTCCTCTGTTCTCCACTATCTCCCGGAGTTTGCTCAAATTCATGTGCATTGAGTCAGTGATGCTATCTAAGCACCTCATCCTCTGCTGCCCCCTTCTCCTTTTGCTTTCAGTCTTTCCCAGCATCAGGGTCTTTTCCTGAGTGAGTCAGCTCTTCACATCAGGTGGACAAACTATTGAAGCTTCAGCTTTAGCATCAATCCTCCCAATGAATATTCAGGGTTGATTTCCTTTCGGATTGACTGATTTGATCTCCTTGCAGTCCAAGGGACTCTCAGGAGTCTTCTCCAACACCACAGTTCAAAAGCATCAATTCTTTGTCACTAAGCCTTCTTCATGGTCCAACTCTCACATCCATATGTGACCACTGGAAAAACCATAGCTTTGACTATATGGACCTTTGTTGGCAAAGTGATGTTTCAGCTTTTTAATACACTGTTTAGGTTTGTCATAGCCTTTCTTCCAAGGGTCAAGCATATTTTAATTTCATGGCTGCAGTCACCAGCCACAGTGATTTTGGTGGTCAAGAGAATAAAATCTGTCACTGTTTCCACTTTCCTTCCTTCTACTTGCCATGAAGTGATGGGACCGGATGCCATGATCTTAGTTTTTTAATGTTGAGTTTTAAGCCAGTTTTTCTCTCTCCTCTTTTATTCTCATCAAGAAGCTCTTCAGTTCCTCTTCACTTTCTGCCATTAGAGAGGTGTCGTCTGCATATCTGAGGTTGTTGATATTTCCCATAGCTATCTTCATTCCAGCTTGTAGTTCATCCAGCCTGGCATTTTGCATGATATACTCTGTATAGAAGTTAAATAAGCAGGATGACAATGTACAGCCTTGTCTTAGTCCTTTCCCTATTTTGAACCAGTCAGTCGTCTAGTTCTGTTGCTTCTTGACCCACATACAGATTTCTCAGAAGACTGGTAAGATGGTTTGATATTCCTATATCCTTAAGAATTTTACACAGTTTGTTGTGTTTCACACAGTCAAAGGCTTTCATGTAGTCAATGAAGCAGAAGTAGATGTTTTTCTGGAATTCCTTTGCTTTCTCTGTGATCCAACTTCTCTATGGTCCTTCTTCAGGGGATCTTCCCAACCCAGGGATGAACCCATGTCTCCTGTGGCTCCTGCACTGGCAGGTGGATTTTTTACCACTGTGATACCTGTGAAGCATAATACAGTAGCTGTTCAATATTTAAAATGAGAATAGCATGACTGAAGAATAGAATTTTATTTTTCACTTTTAATCAAGTTTAAATGTAACCAGCCAATATGGCTGCCATATTAGAGAACACAGCTATGGATGGTAGAAATTAAGACACTAAAAGAAGGTTGGATCACTAGATGTTTAGAAGATTATTTACAAATTGCCCATTATAAATGCCAGAGTGCATTAATGAGAACATAAATAAGGCTGAGAAATGATGACCTTCTTTTTTATTTTTAAAACATCTTCTTAGCATAGAATCTCTATGGTATTTCATGATTATCAAATGTTAGGCCATCAACCAAGAAACATATGCTCTACAAACATATTTTAAAATTAATTAATCTTTTATTTTTAGACAATCATAGAAATGGTATTAATGTCTCACCCAATGTCCCCTTTCCAATTCTGGCTTATTCTTTTTGGACCACGTCAATGTCAGAATCTTTCTCTTGTTGTTCTTTGAACCCTTAGAGTCTTGCAGAGGGTCTATAACACGGCAGGGGGTTGATATATACTGAATAGTTGAAAGCATGTTAGTTGTGTGCATGTTGCCTAGTTAATGGTTCTTGAAGGCAAACACCTCAACATCTGCATCAACAGTGTAGACACAGGTACAGATCAGACAGCAGTAAATGCTTGTGAACTGACCGCTAGACTTCACACCTGTTTATTTCTCTAATTCTTCTCTATAAAAGCTAAATGGAAATTGATGTATAATATGAATATGAATACATATATGTGCTGTTGTTCAATCGCCAAGTCGTGTCTGACACTTTGCAACTCCATGAACTGCAGCATGCCAGGCTTCCTTGTCCTTCAGTATCTCCCAGAGTTTGCTCAGACTCATTGTCCATTGAGTCAGTAATGCCATCCAACTATCTCATCCTCTGTCATCCCCTTCTCCTCTTGCCCTCAGTCTTTCCCAGCATCAGGGTCTTTTCCAGTGAGTCAGCTCTTTGCTTCAGGTGGCCAAAGTATTGGAGCTGCTTCAGCTTCAGCATCAGTCCTTCCAAATGAATATTCAGGGTTGATCTCATTTAGGATTGATTGGCTTGATCTTCTTGCAGTCCAAGGGACTCTCAAGAATCTTCTCCAGCACCACAGTTCAAAAGCATTAATTCTTCGGCACTCAGTCTTCTTTATGGTCCAACTCTCACATCTGTACATGACAACTGGAATAAACCATAGCTTTGACTATATGGACCTTTGTTGGCTAAATGTCTCTGATTTTTAATATTCTTCTAAGTTATATATATATGTGTGTGTGTGTGTGTGTGTGTATGAAAAAAAGAAAGTGTTAGTCCTCAGTCATGTCCAACTCTTTGTGACCCCATGGACTGTAGCCCGCCAGGCTTCTCTGTCCATGGAATTCTCCAGGCAAGAATACTAGAGTGGGTAGCCATTCCCTTCTCCAAGGGATCTTCCTGACCCAGGGATCAAACCTGGGTCTCCAGCATTGCAGGCAGATTCTTTACTGTCTAAGCCACCAGGAAAGGCCATATATATATATATGCTTTCACTTTTGTGTGAGCCATAAAAGTTCACTGTGAATCTCTCCCCTCTGTTCACTTCCCGGCTTAGTCTTCTGCATGTTAAATGCTAAATTTATTGCTAAGAGCTATGAGTCTTATGTGTTTGGCAAAAAGTAGATTTTCTGTAATGAATACATAAAGTCTAAGGAAATGCATGCATTTAAAAATGTTACATGGTTTGTAAGTTGCCTCCAGTTAAGAGCAAAAGCAGCATTGCCCTTCATTAAACTGACCATTTATAGTGAGGTAGCATCTGCTTGATCATCTTTTTCTTAGTCCTTGGCATTCCCCTCATTAGAAAGGGCTTTCTTTTCTTTTCTTATTATATTTTTGTGGTGATAGCATGAACTGGCAGTACTCTCAGAAAGAGGTTGCTGGCTTTAGCCTTGTGAAAATGAACAGCAAGGGCAGCCAAGTGCACTCAGATGTGCCAAGGGAGTGTTGTATCAGGGCTCTAGTTATGTGGGGGGATCCTGACTTTGTGTGTCACTCAGATTCTCTCATGCCTTTTTGTGGCTCTTGGGGGTGTATTTTCTTCTAGAATCTCTGAAATGACAGCCTTGTTGTGAAAGGAAGGGAGGACAGTGACAAGATGCTGCCCAGCTTCCTTGGGGGTTGCATTTGTTTGAACCAAGCTGAACTTTGGTTTGTTTTTTCATAATAAGTAATTCACTGAAGAATTTGAGAGACTTGGTTCTTCTGTGTGTGCTGAATGCAATCCAGTGTGGTTTGTATTAAAGAGAATGTCAGTGATTGGTCATTTCCTAAGAATCAAAGCTGCTTTATCCCTGTGTTTTATGGTGGCCATAGAAAGTGTTAGTATTTCTAGGGTCACTCACTCTGAGAGAAGCCACTCAAGCAGACTGAGTGCAGGAGGTGAGAAACTAGACTTCCTGCAAACAGGCAGTAGCACTTGCCATCCACATTGTGAATCACCTTGGAATCGGTTCTCCAGGCCCATTTAAGCCTTCATATTATTGTAGTCTTGTCCAACAAGTCATCTGCAACTTCATGAGGGACTCGGAGTCAGAAATACCCATTTAGGTTGTTCTGAATACCTTTCCTACTAAAATTATAGATTTTCCACTTCTTGTCATGTTAAAGTAACTGGTAGTGGATTTGTCCTCTTGCTATAAATAATTTAAAAACTGGAGAAACATATGAAATAACAGTTTTCATAAACTGGGCAATAGGTAGTGAAGGATTGTGATCCAGGGAAAAGGAAAATAAATGATGTGAAAGTTACCCTTGTTCTGGCTACAATCACCCTGGAAATCCTTTGTGGACCATGGCATAGGACAGGCTAACCCAGGCAGAGTACAGCTTTCTCCGATGAAATAGGTGGAATTTGTAGGGCAAAGTACTAAGGAAGAGGAAATCCTAGGGAAAACAGTTCCAGAAATCAGAATAGAAATCCTCTTGAATCTGTTGCTGAATACTATGTAGGATGAATATGTACAGGTAGGATGAAACTCCATGAGGCAACACAAAGAACAACTTCCAGAACTCACACAGTGCTGGGAGACAAGTTCCATCCAGCCGGAGGAGAGAAATCTCATTGCTGCTGCTGCTGCTGCTGCTAAGTCACTTCAGTCGTGTGTGACTCTGTGCGACCCCATAGATGGCAGCTTACCAGGCTCCCCCGTCCCTGGGATTCTCCAGGCAAGAACACTGGAGTGGGGTGCCATTGCCTTCTCTGGAAATCTCACTGAAACCTGGGTAATTATTCAGTAGAGATGGCAGAAAGGTTAAGCCTTAGTACTAAGGCTAACTTAGTCCTGCAATAAAGACTAATTCAGCCCTAATAAAGCTTAACAAGAAACTGATCTGAAAGTTAACCAATTGCTTGCACCCCCAAAATTTCAGCACTCAATCTGATATTCAATGTATCACTTAAAATCTTATAAAAAATTATAAGATATGCAAAGTAACATATATATTAAAATAAATATATAATAATATTATTCATAACAAAATATACAGTTATATATATTTTATATAGGTATTATATTAACATAAATATATGTACACAAATGTATATATATTTTTTATTTGTAAAATTATGGTTAACTAAGAGAAAATCAGGCAATAGATATGTATGTAGAAGTCAGTAAAGGTAATGAAATTAGCTCAAGTGCTTTAAAACAGTTATTTTAAATCATTATGTTTTAATGAATCTTCATTTTACATGTAATTAGGAAAGGAACAGAAGACATAAAATAAACCATGAACTGATGAACATAAAAGGAAAATGTATAAAATGAAAATTTTACTAGACAGAACTAAAAGCAGGCACTGGAAAGGGAAAGGTCAATGAACGTTAAGATGTAGGAAAAGAAATTGAATAAAACGAAGCACAGAGAAAAATAAACACATAAGAAAAAAACCGTGATTGGTTCATCTGTGGGATAATATCAAATGGTCTAAATTACACTTAATTGCTGTCCTGGGACATAAAGAATGAGAAACAATTTCTAAGCAGATAATGATTGAAAAATTTCCAAAATTAATGAACTCTATAAGCCCACAGATCTTAAAGTTTCACTGAACCCAGCAAAGCTAGATAAATACAGAAAAAGAAAACAGATGGAGCCACATCATACTAAAATTTCAGGAAACCGGTGCTTAAAACAATGTCTTAAAAGCAATTAGAAATAAAAGATACATTACATATTGTTCAGTGAAGATAAGAATAATTTCAGATGTCTGCTCAACAACTATGAGAGTCAGAGAACAATGGAATTACATCTCCATGGTGCTGGAAGTTACGAGAAAACAACGCTGTTTACTTGGAATGTTAAGTTGGCTGAAAATCAGAAATGAAGGCAAAAGACGTTCTTTAGCCAAATATGTATAGGAGTTGTCACCAGTAGACGTGTACTACAAGAAATGCTAAACAAAGTTCTTCCAATGTAATAGAAATGATAGCAAACAGAGAACTGGATCCGAACAAATTTCCCAAAATATGAGTGAATTAATGCACACAATGATGGTGATTCCTCGCTTACAGTGATGGAAGTAGAAACTAAAACAATTAATTCTACTTTTATCAGTGAAGCATTTTACTCACAAACATTTGCTTGAATAAAGCATAAAATAGATACCCACAAAAGCAAAACAGCAACAATAAAAAGAGTAGGCGTGCACTTACTGATTTCAAAGAGCACGAGGAGCGTGACAGGTGACTGGAGAGTCCACCTAGAGAAAAGACACTCCTGCCAGTGCAGTCTGCTCATCTCCTCAGAGTGTTTTCTGAAAAATGACAAAGCCTGGGAAAGTGTCAGAAATAAACTGGGTATCTGAGTTTTTACTCCTTCCAAATGAGACATTTTCAGGAGAATTCAGATGCTACTGTGCTTTCTGTACAGGGTAAGTGATATGAGGCACCTGTGTGTGGTTTAACTTTTCTTTTTCCTTACTCCTTTGGTTCAGTATTCCTTTAAATTCTTTATTTAATCGCTCAGTCATGTTCAACTCTTTGGGACCCCATGGACTCCCAGGCTCCCTCCAGGCCCCTCTGTCCATGGGATTTTCCAGGCAAGAATACTGGAGTGGGTTGCCATTTCCTTCTTCAGAAAAAAAATTTTAAACTGAGATATAATTGACATATAACATTGTGTAAGTTTAAGGAGTACAATGTTTTGATTTAATACATTTATATATTGCAATAAGATTACCATTAAGGCATTAGCTAACATCCTTATCTGATCACATAATTATCATGTTTTTCTTTTTTTTGGTGGTGAGAACAACTGAGATCTAGTCTCTCAGAAACTTTAAAGTTTATAATATAGTATTGTTGACTATAATC
>NW_011494867.1:2377163-2380586 GCF_000754665.1 Bison bison bison
CCCAACCCCTGGAAACCACCATTTTACTCTGTTTTTAACAAGGTCAGCTTTTAAAACTTCCACACCTAACTGACACCACCTGGTGTTTATCTTTTCCGTCTGGCTTGTCTCACCTGCACAATGCCCTCCTGGCCCGTCCCTGCTGTGGAAATGGCAGGAAATCTCGCCCGTGTAAACTGTCCACCCAACTCCTTCTGTGGCTGGTCTTCACACCGTGTCCTGCTATTGCTTGTGATATTTCCCCCGCCCTGGCTGGACAGGATGGTCCATGTTGTCTAAGTGCCCTTCAGAGTTCATTCATTCATTCATTAACAAGATTCATGATCTTCACAGAGTTGCTTGGCAACATGGCACTCGCTCAGCTCTCCACTGATCTGGGGCAAGGAGGTGACAGAGCAGGACAGAACCAGCCCACATCCAAGGTCCTTTCCCTCCTGATCAGCACCACTTATTAAGAGCAACTAATTTTTAAGGAAAGATGGATAGGAAATGGGGCTTTCCCGGTAGTTCAGCGGTCAAGAATCCACCTGCAATGCAAGAGTTGCAGGAGACGTGGGTTCAATCCCTGGGTCGGGAAGATCCCCTGGAGGAGGATATAGCAACCCACTCCAATACTTTTGCCTGGAAGATCCCATGGACAGAAGAGCCTGTTAGGTTACAGTCCATAGGGTCACAAACAGTTAGACATGACTGAAGCGAATTAGCATGCACATATGCATAGATAAGAATTGGGAATCCTGGCTTAACTATCTCTCTAGGAAGAGAAAATCCATTTTGATAAGAAGCCTGTATTTCTAACTACTAAATTGAAATACTTGGTGATAGTTACAGATGTGATATTTTCCTGGTGATTTCTACAGACCCACAACAGGTATTTAATAGGCTTCAATCATTCCGGCCACTTTCCCGCAAGCTACGTGGGGAATATGAAAACAGGAGAGTCTGCTGGGCACAGTTCCTGCTCTGGGGGCGAGAGTCGGAGTGAGACCGTTACTGGAAACGGACAGGAAGAAGTGCAAAAGGGCTGCGGCTGGACATGATGGTTTGTTGAACAGGCTGATCCAAGGTGCATGACCCGAGGTGCTCATCCAAGTGCTAAAGCTTTGCATTTCCCTCGACTGTGTGAACACGAAGGAAAATCTCATGATGTGGTAGAATGATGCTATGATGTGTCATTTGTGACGTAATAAAACCCCACTGGGCTGACACTCTCTTGACTTCAAGCACTCCTTCTCTGTCTGCAGGCACTTCTCAGCTCCCAGCTAGAGCTGTGGTTGATGAGAGAGCTGCAGCACCAGGCCCGGTGTGGTAGCGCCTCGTCCAGCCTCTAACTGAGCGAGTGCAGAGCCAACCTTGTATGCCTCCTCCCCTAGAGCAGCAGCTCCTGCTTCCGTCCCAGGGGCCGCAGGAGGCTCCTTTGGTTTGTTTCCTCTCACCCCACCTCCTGCCTTTTGTGAGGAACCCTTCCCATTTCTACTCTACCCCAAGGCGAAGTTCATGTCCTTATGCTTGGACTATTACATCCATGCACACCACTGGTGTGTGTGTGTGTGTGTGTGTGTGTGTGTGTGTGTGAAGTGTCCCCATTTAGGCTCTTTTGAGTAGATTCTTAAGTGCTTTTCCTATCTAGCTGATGATACCTAGCAAAGTGCTAGTCACAGCCGATACGCCATACCATTAATGAAATAAACTGCCATGAAAATAAGAAGACCTGCCCAAAGCTCCTCAGAGTATTTAAGGAAAGAATTATATGAGAGAGATAATCTCTGTTAATACAGATTCTAGAAAAGATGCTTTTTGCCTAGTTTGGCCTCCTTGGGTACTGATTTCTCACTTTATAATAGATAACATCCACTGTCTGCTGTATTTTAAGAACCATGAATCGGGACTTCCCTGGATGTCCAGCAGTTAAGACTACGCTTCCACTGCAGGGGGTGTGAGTTTGATCTCTGATTGGGGAAATGAGATCCTGCATGCCTCACAGTGCAGCCAAATAATAATAATAATAATAGTAATAATAATAATAATAATAAAAGCATGGATGAAGTTTTTAATGCAATATTTTGTGATGATGCTGAAACGATTTCTTTAGAGTATGTAAACCTTCTTGCAACACTAATCATAGTAATAATGATCACATGTAGAGAATTTATTCTGAATCTACATATACTTGAAATGAACTTCCTTGATTTATACTCTTTGTTCATCTATAATAGGCATCATAAAATGCTGATCCTTTACTTGTTAGCTTGGGGAACATTTCAGTGTGGCTTGGCCCCGCTGCTGTCTTTATCCTCTAAAGATTCTTGCGTTAAGAGGCAGAAAGCGTGGCTTACTGGGGATTCAGGTGGTAGGGAAATATATCCTACACTGTGACACAGTCTCTCGCTGTGACTGTACTAGCTGAAGGCTGTTGCTTTTTTGTATCATAACTATGCAGAATAAATGTATGTATCATAACCACAACTATGCACAATAAATTTATTGGTGGAGAAATTTTACTTATCATTTATGGAAAAATAATCCCTTAGAAGAAATGGAGTACCCATCATGGTCAGCAAAAGAGTCCGAAATGCAGCACTTGGATGCAATCTCAAAAATGACAGAATGATATCTATTTGTTTCCAAGGCAAACCATTCAATATCATGGTAATCCAAGCCTATGCCCCAACCAGTAAAGGTGAAGAAGCTGAAGTTGAACGGTTCTATGAAGACCTACAAGACCTTTTAGAACTAACACCCAAAAAAGATGTCCTTTTCATTATAGGGGACTGGAATGCAAAAGTAGGAAGTCAAGAAACACCTGGAGTGACAGGCAAATTTGGCCTTGGAATACAGAATGAAGAAGGGCAAAGGCTAATAGAGTTTTGCCAAGAGAACGCACTGGTCATAGCAAACACCCTCTTCCAACAACACAAGAGAAGACTCTACACATGGACATCACCAGATGGTCAACACTGAAATCAGATTGATTATATTCTTTGCAGCCAAAGATGGAGAAGCTCTATACAGTCAGCAAAAACAAGACCAGGAGCTGCCTATGGCTCAGACCATGACTCCTTATTGCCAAATTCAGACTTAAATTGAAGAAAGTGGGGAAAACCACTAGACCATTCAGGTATGACCTAAATCAAATCCCTTATGATTATACAGTGGAAGTGAGAAATAGATTTAAGAGACTAGATCTGATAGAGGGCCTGATGAACTATGGATGGAGGTTCATGACATTGTACAGGAAACAGGGATCAAGACCATCCCCATGGAAAAGAAATGCAAAAAAGCAAAATGGCTGTCTGTGGAGGCCTTACAAATAGCTGTGAAAAGAAGAGAAGTGAAAAGCAAAGGAGAAAAGGAAAAATATAAGCATCTGAATGCAGAGTTCCAAAGAATAGCAAGAAGAGATAAGAAAGCCTTCCTCAGTGA
>NW_011494867.1:2380797-2393540 GCF_000754665.1 Bison bison bison
GGATCTCTTCAAGAAAATCAGAGATACCAAGGGAGCATTTCATGCAAAGATGGGCTCAATAAAGGACAGAAATGGTATGGACCTAACAGAAGCAGAAGATATTAAGAAGAGGTGGCAAGAATACACAGAAGAACTGTACAAAAAAGATCTTCATGACCCAGATAATCAAGATGGTGTGATCACTCACCTAGATCCAGACATCCTGGAATGTGAAGTCAAGTGGGCCTTAGAAAGCATCACTACGAACAAAGCTAGTAGAAGTGATGGAATTCCAGTTGAGCTATTTCAAATCCTGAAAGGTGATGCTGTGAAAGTGCTGCCAGCACTCAATATGCCAGCAAATTTGGAAAACTCAGCAGTGGTCACAGGACTGGAAAAGGTCAGTTTTCATTCCAATCCCAAAGAAAGGCAATGCCAAAGAATGCTCAAACTACCGCACAATTGCACTTATCTCACACGCTAGTAAAGTAATGCTCAAAATTCTCCAAGCCAGGCTTCAGCAATATGTGAACCATGAACTTCCTGATGTTCAAGCTGGTTTTAGAAAAGGCAGAGGAACCAGAGATCAAATTGCCAACATCCGCTGGATCATGGAAAAAGCAAGAGAGTTCCAGAAAAAAATCTATTTCTGCTTTATTGACTATGCCAAAGCCTTTGACTGTGTGGATCACAATCAACTGTGGAAAATTCTGAAAGAGATGGGAATACCAGACCACCTGACCTGCCTCTTGAGAAACCTGTATGCAGGTCAGGAAGCAACAGTTAGAACTGGACATGGAACAACAGGCTGGTTCCAAATAGGAAAAGGAGTACATCAAGGCTGTATATTGTCACCCTGCTTATTTAACTTATATGCAGAATACATCATGAGAAACCCTGGGCTGGAAGAAGCACAAGCCGGAATCAAGATTGCTGGGAGAAATACCAATAACCTCAGATATGCAGATGACACCCCCCTTATGACAGAAAGTGAAGAGAAACTAAAGAGCTTCTTGATGAAAGTGAAAGTGGAGAGTGAAAAAGTTGGCTTAAAGCTCAACATTCAGAAAACTAAGGTCATGGCATCTGGTTCCATCACTTCATGGAAATAGATGGGGAAACAATGGAAACAGTGTCAGAGTTTATTTTTTTGGGCTCCAAAATCACTGCAGACGGTGACTGCAGCCATGAAATTAAAAGATGCTTACTCCTCGGAAGGAAAGTTATGACCAACTTAGATAGCATATTAAAAAGCAGAGACATTACTTTTGCAACAAAGGTCCGTCTAGTCAAGGCTATGGTTTTTCCTGTGGTCATGTATGGATGTGAGAGTTGGACTGTGAAGAAGGCTGAGTGCCGAAGAATTGATGCTTTGGAACTGTGGTATTGAAGAAGACTCTTGAGAGTCCCTTGGACTGCAAGGAAATCCAACCAGTCCATCCTAAAGGAGATCAATCCTGAGTGTTCATTGGAAGGACTGATGCTGAAGCTGAAACTCCAATACTTTGACCACCTCATGTGAAGAGTTGACTCATTGGAAAAGACACTGATGCTGGGAGCGATTGGGGGCAGGAGGAGAAGGGGACAACAGAGGAAGAGATGGCTGGATGGCACCACCAACTTGATGGAAGTGAGTTTGAGTGAACTCCGGGAGTTGGTGATGGACAGGGAGGCCTGGCGTGCTGTGATTCATGAGGTCGCAAAGAGTTGGACACGACTGAGCGACTGAACTGAACTGAAGTGATTTAAAGCTAGGGCTTCCCAGGTGGCGCTAGTGGTAAAGAATCAGCCTGCCAATGCAGGAGACACAAGAAACGTGTGTTCAGTCCCTGGTTGGGAAGATCCCTGGAGAAGGAAATGGTATTCTTGCCTAGAAAATTCCATGAGCAGAGGAGCCTGGCAGGCTACAGTCCATGGGGCTGCAAAGAGTCAGAAAAGACTAATTCGCTGAGCATGCACACATGTTGCAGAAATCAGTTCTGGAGAAACCAAGCACCAAACTTGGAGAGTTGGAGAACTCGGGTTTATTATGCCGGCGGGCCCAGAGGAGTTAACACTGCACGCTCTGAGCCCCGAACAAAGTGATTACAGGGTTTTTATAGACAGACTGTAGTGGGTAACACCAGCTGTTAGTAGACTGGTTTAGACTAAGGGGTTTTATATGCACAGGAACAGTGGCCAATTGGGGAGGGGGTGCCTGACCTGGACAGGCATGACTAAGCAGGTTTGCAGGGGCTGGGTGACTGCAAAGAGCAGGAGAAGGGTGAGTGAGACAAACTCCAGTTCCTAGTATTGCAAGTCTCCGCTATCCAAGACTGCGTGACCTACGTGATCCAGACTTTACAAGGGGCAAGCTGAGTTACAGAGGCAGAAGGAGGTAAAATTTTAACTTTTCCTCTTCACACACACACCTCACAGCCTTAGGATTAGTTGAATCACTGGGATTAGTTGATTCACTGTAATATAATACTGTTCACAATATTCTGTAATAGCTATCAATGAAGAGTACTTCGAGAGGTGTGTTTAGAGTTGTGACTTCCAGCCCGAGATGCAGGAGTGAAGGATCAAAGTTTAGAAGAATCAGAATTGCTACTTTCTATTTTTGTTTTTAGGAAGATTTGCATAACTGTTTCTCTGAATCTTCTCCAGTAAAAGTTTTCTGTGACAGCCTGTCTGTTCATTTCATTTTCTTTATAGAGCAAGGTGGAGGTGTCAGAGTCTCAATTCCTTAAAATTGAGGATAACTTAGTGGTTTTGATTTGCATTTCTCTGACAATGAGTGATGTTGAGCATCTTTTCATGTGTTTATTAGCCATCTGTATGTCTTCTTTGGAGAAATGTCTATTTAGTTCTTTGGCCCATTTTTTGATTGGGTCATTTATTTTTCTGGAGTTGAGCTGTAGGAGTTGCTTGTATATTTTTGAGATTAGTTGTTTGTCCGTTGCTTCATTTGCTATTATTTTCTCCCATTCTGAAGGCTGCCTTTTCACCTTGCTAATAGTTTCCTTTGTTGTGCAGAAGCTTTTAAGTTTAATTAGGTCCCATTTGTTTATTTTTGCTTTTATTTCCAATATTCTGGGAGGTGGGTCATAGAGGATCCTGCTGTGATGTATGTCAGAGAGTGTTTTGCCTATGTTCTCTTCTAGGAGTTTTATAGTTTCTGGTCTTAGGTTTAGATCTTTAATCCATTTTGAGTTTATTTTTGTGTATGGTGTTACCATTTCACACCAGTCAGAATGGCTGCCATCCAAAAGTCTACAAGCAATAAATGCTGGAGAGGGTGTGGAAAACAGGGAACCCTCTTACACTGTTGGTGGGAATGCAAACTAGTACAGCCACTATGGAGAACAGTGTGGAGATTCCTTAAAAAACTGGAAATAGAACTGCCTTATGATCCAGCAATCCCACTGCTGGGCATACACACTGAGGAAACCAGAAAGGAAAGAGACACGTGTACCCCAATGTTCATCGCAGCACTGTTTATAATAGCCAGGACATGGAAGCAACCTAGATGCCCATCAGCAGATGAATGGATAAGAAAGCTGTGGTACATATACACAATGGAGTATTACTCAGCCATTAAAAAGAATACATTTGAATCAGTTCTAATGAGGTGGATGAAACTGGAGCCTATTATACAGAGTGAAGTAAGCCAGAAAGAAAAACACCAATACAGTATACTAACGCATATATATGGAATTTAGAAAGATGGAAACAATAACCCTGTGTACGAGACAGCAAAAGAGACACTGATGTATAGAACAGTTTTATGGACTCTGTTGGAGAGGGAGAGAGTGGGAAGATTTGGGAGAATGGCATTGAAACATGTATAATATCATGTATGAAACGAGTTTCCAGTCCAGGTTCGATGCACGATGCTGGATGCTTGGGGCTGGTGCACTGGGACGACCCAGAGGGATGGTATGGGGAGGGAGGAGGGAGGAGGGTTCAGGATGGGGAACACATGTATACCTGTGGTGGATCCATTTCGATATTTGGCAAAACTAATACAATATTGTAAAGTTTAAAAATAAAATAAAATTAAAAAAAAAAACAACAAAAAAATTGAGGATAACATAGAACAGAGTGGTAATATTTTCTTAGAGGCAGAGAGAATATTTTTGAAAAGCAAGGGAATACTATTCTGAGTCCAAGTGGACTGGGAGACATTTTGTCCTACCCAACTTTTCTGCAAAGTTCTCATCAATTAACCATTAACCATGTATCAGTCTATGGTAGGATTGTAAGTCTTGATCTACTTATACTCCTGCAAGGTACACAAGGGCTTCCCTCGTGGCTCAGCAGTAAAGAATCTGCCTGCCAGTGCAGGAGATGCCAGTTCAATCCTTGGGTCGAGAAGATCCCTTGGAGAAGTAAATGACAACCCACTCTAGTACTCTTGCCTGGGAAATCCCATGGACACAGGAGCCTGGCGGGCTGCAGTCCATGGAGTCACAGAGTTGAACACGACTTTGTGACTAAACAACAACAAAGTGTGCAAAGCATTGCACAAGTACAGGCAATCATTTTTAAAAGAAAACAGAGTTATTGGAATTCTTGACTCCCATTAACGTATTTTAATGCTCTATCTTTAGTCAATAGGTTTATCCTTATGGTTGATTCAAATCCTTCTTGCTGGACTAGAAAACAGTTGTCACTGGTTGTAGATTAGAAATGCGCCAACCAGAATATGTGTCTGTGACTCTCTCTCTCTATATATATAATGATGTGTTCATTTTAGGCTGACAAACCCTCTTTTCAACCCTCTGTTGCCACTTTCAGAAACCCGTGTTAATCTTTCTTATAAATAATATAATGTGCGTAACACTGTGTCTTTCTTTAAGTTATCCACATAATACACCATGTTGGGATGTGAATTGGAAGACAGTCTGAGTCATGAAGCCATTCTGAGCTTGGGTTTCTCAAAACTCTCCCAGGTTTTTTCATTCTTTGTGTTTAAAGCCATTTCCCCATCTCTTATGTTGTATTTGTACGGCTTTTTTTTTCTTCCTAAAGGGATTACATCCACATCTGTTTCTATTAAACACTACTCTGCTTATCTTTCCTTTTCTCCAAATTGTCAAGGGTGCTTCTTTCTTCTTAATTCTGTGTCCTAGCCTCATCTCTATGGAGATTTATCTAATACCTGCACCAAAGAAATACCTTATTAAAATGTAAATAGATTCTCAACATTCCAAACATATTCAAATCATCCAAATTTGGTTATTTATTTATTGGGTTCTTGTTTCTGTTTCTTAAAAAAGCATTTACAAATAAGTGACAACTTTAATTAAATGGAGTTATTACAGGGGAGGGGTGGGCAGAACATTGGAAGTTTATGAATAATTGTTCATATAGAACAGTTATCTCTACAACAAGATCAAAAATTTACTTTATGTTCCTCTCCTTACCTTTTAAGGAAGAGGCTTTTTCATATTTGTTTGAGAATAAAAATGTTTTGAGTTTTCACACCTGAGCATTTTGTCCTTTCTCATTTTTTTAAAGGACTCTGAATCTTGTTTCAACACAGAAAGAATAGAAGTGTGTCTCCTCTCCCAACTCCATTCTTGTGATGTGTGTCTTTTATTAATAGGGATACAATTCTAGAAGTGAGAAATTGAGACTTGGCTCAAACTGCTTCAGAAATATGGCTGGTGAAATTCCAGAATTTCCGTTCATATGACAGCTTTCAAGATAGCACAAAATGAAACAAGTGATATGACTCACTGTGAACGTTAATTAATGGATGGCTACAAAAATAATTTGGGGATAAAGAGGCTATACAATGGAAAAGTATTGATATAGTGGTGACTGCATGTAATAGAAGTTGTATAGGAACTAATTTTATAGCCATCTCACTCTTTCCATTGGTTTCACTCTCCTTATTTAACAGTTATCCAGGACTTGACTTCCTCTGCTTTTGGACCCTATGAAGAAGCTGGATCATGACTCTGGAAGGGGGTGGTTGGAACTCAGGGTGAAAATGAAGAGGCTGGCAAGCTGCCACTTGAGAGAAGATGCACAGAGTCTTGAAGATTCGAACCAGACTATATACCAGGAGGTAAAAATTGGACTAATTTACATGTACATGTGTGCTATATGCACACACTCACACAGAAACACACACACACACACAGTGAGTCAAGCAGAGTATTCCCTGAAGAAAACAAAAAAATAGAGCATCTGAGGAGTCAACAAAGACACAGTTTGTTCACTCATTCACTCATTCCTTCATTCTTTCAATATTTATGTAACTCCTACCTAATACTCTGCACTGAAGAAGATATTATGGGAACAAAATGCCCAAATATCTTTAAGGAACTAGAATTAATTGGAGGTACTATTTCCATATGTATAAGATCGTGTGCATGTGTGCTAAGTTGCTTCAGTCATGTTTGATGCTTTGCGACCCCATGGACCCCGCCAGGCTCCTCTCTCCAAGGGATTCTCCAGGCCAGAATACTGGGGTGGGTGGCCAGGCCCTCCTCCAGGGGATCTTCCTGACGCACGGATTGAACCTGTGTCTCTTATATCTCCTGCATTGCCAGATATATTCTTTACCACAAGTGTCCCCTGGGAAGCCCATGTGTAAGAGTAAATCCTAATAATTAGAAGCCAGGGGTTTAATGTCCTTTTTTTTTTTTTTTACACCTGAAATTTACGTAATATTGTATACAACTATCAGTTCACTTCAGTTCAGTTCAGTTGCTTAGTCATGTCCGACTCTTTGCTACCCTATAGACTGCAGCACCCCAGGCCTCCCTGTCCATCACCAACTCCCAGAGTTTACCCAAACTCACGTCCATTGAGTTGGTGATGCCATCCAACCATCTCATCCTCTGTCGTCCCCTTCTCCTCCTGCCCTCAATCTTTCCCAGCATCAGGGTCTTTTCAAATGAGTCAGCTCTTCACATCAGGTGGCCAAAGTATTGGAGTTTCAGCTTCAACCTCAGCCCTTCCATTGAACACCCAGGACTGATTTCCTTTAGGATGGACTGGCTGGATCTCCTAATGTCTTTAAAATGCTGCAGAACATTACAGGGTCCATGGGAAAAAAGCCCACTCATTTCTGAAGGAGTTTTTCTTTGGGGATTGGCTGATCTATAAAATTAAAAAAGGCAAACACACGAAGAGAGAGAGACCATTGGGGGGATGGTTCTGCCTAGGACCCTGTCTAGTAATGTCCCCAGAACTAATTCTCCTCGGATCAATCATTAGAGATATAGGCAAAGGCAGTGAAGTAATGGAGTTACTTGTATGTTAACTTCCTTCTGGCTACCAAAGAAAGGCAGCAAACCAATCTGTGTGTTTTTTAAAAATATATTTACTTATTTTTATTTATTTGGCTGCACCAGATCTTAGCTGTGGCATGCAGGATCTTTTCGTTGCAGCGTGTGGGATCTAGTTCCATGACCAGGGATCAAACCCCAGGCCCCCTGCCTTGGGAGCATGGAGTCTTAGCTGTTGGATCACTAGGGAACTTCCCCCACTTTGTGTTTGATAGATAAAACATGCGAGTAGTAAAAAGGAAATAAAGCCTTACATGGATCTCACTAACTCACAGAAAACGAACTTCTCAATTCCTGTTTGCCAGCTATATCTGTTTGTTTCTCCAAACTTGCTCCAGCTCGGTATGGGTTGTTTACAAGAGGAGCTGCCATGACCCTGATATGACAAAGGGATACACAAGGATGCGGAAGCCAGCAGTGCATGAGTGCCCACAACAGGAAAATATTAAAGCTTTACAGGTGAAGATGTCCAGACCGCATATTAGAGTAAAATGTTTCCCCTGGTTCAACTGAGGGAGAGTTTGATGGGTTGTTTTCTCAGACTAGCAAGAGGAAGGATGTTTTCTTTATGTGGATGGGGTGGTTGTAAAATGAATATAATGGTTCCCCCAAATGAGCATCATTTTGAGTGTCATGTATTCCATTCACACCAGGGGCACTGGTTTATAATTACCCTAATGGAGCCCTGAATTGGGACAAATGGATATTCACATCCCATTTTCTTCTTCAGCACTGAGTATGTTGTAGGATATAGAGTCGTAAAACACAGCTCGGAGGACACTCAAGACAGTGGAGTAAAGTTTATTATGCCAGAGGATCCAAGGGGAATCAGTTTCCAACAAGGACCCTGATGTTTCTGAGACGCCCAGTTTTATACCCCCCACTACGTGACTGGTTGCATGTTAGCAACCTCTTTGTTGTATATGACTGAGTTTTATAACAAGTAGGTGCTAGGAGAACAAACAATTAAGGTTAAAGGTGAGGAACAATGATTATACAAAAGGGAGGATGTCTCCATGGTTAATCTAACAGGGGCAGCCTGACCTCAACTACAATCTCCATTTGCCATCTGTAGGGAGGGAAGTCTCCAGGAAACCTGGTTTTCACTAGCAATGGTTTCCTCATTCTTGGGCAGGGTTCAGGCCCAGTGCGAATCCTGTCTTTAGGACGGATGACAGGCTTCAAGATGGAGTCTCTCCTGCTTTCCTCACACTGGCCGCACAGCGTATTGGGCACATACCCCACCAAGTACAGGGTGCAAGTGAGGTTTGCTTATTTCACCTTGCTTGCGACGGCTGTGCATTTCTAGGTGACCGACTCCCACGCAGCAGTGTTCACAGCAAAGAGTGTATAGAGGGGGATTCAGATGCAGGATGGCCAGCACAGCTGGATGGACTTTGGCTTGGTCAGCTTGGCTGGACAGCGTCTCCCCAGGTAATGCCCTAGTTGATGAAAAACACACCTGTGTCTGCATTTACCTATATCCAAGTACATTAAACCTACATACGTACTGAGCTGGCAGCAAGGAAAAGCACCTATGATGAACAAGATGGAGCAACTAAAATGTCTCCTTTATTTCTGAATTCTATTTCCTCTTTTATTGTGAGGGAGTCTATTAGCAAAAAAGATAAGGCTGAAGATTGAGATCTTCCAAGCAACGTTAAGTACCCGTCTATCAGAGCATATCATCTACGAGATGCTGTTAGCGGTTTGACTAAATTCTAGGAGCGTACACTTTACTTATCTTTCTGGGTTGCTTACATTCAGCCACGATGGTCTGTTTGGATTGTTGACACATGATTTGTAAGAGGATTTAGTTTTCCTTAAACTGCAGCATGAATACTGAAATGGAAATCTAACTTTAAAACTAGTGCAGGACAATTTGCAAAAACATCTTAGAACATGAGTATGGGGAATCTGGAAACATTCGGAAGACTACGTTTCCTGGTGTCAGGAAAAAACACTGCAGGGGAAGTGGGGTCGTTAGTAGGTGATTTGCTGAGCCAAATCAGGCTTCATGCCATGTTTAAAGTAATCCAGACAGTGTTATTTGCCAAGGGTATAGATGCTATCTTTGTATGGAACTCTGAAACCAGTGCTGGAATGTAAAATAGATATGTTCTTTAGTCCTGGAAGGAAAAGTAGGTGTTTTTAGATGTCCCTGACTACAGCCTCTATACTGAGTTTAAAAAGCTATCAAGGACAGAGGTGCTATGGCCTGCTGTTGCAGGGTCACTCAGGGCAAGTTGGTTCTTAAGGTTTTTAGAAACCAGTTAGGCACACACAAGTATGTGCATGCACATGAATATATGCATATACTTATTTGGAAGGAATGATGCTAAAGCTGAGACTCCAGTACTTTGGTCACCTCATGCGAAGAGTTGACTCATTGGAAAAGACTCTGATCCTGGGAGGGATTGGGGGCAGGAGGAGAAGGGGACGACAGAGGATGAGATGGCTGGATGGCATCACCAACTCGATGGACGTGAGTTTGAGTGAACTCCTGGAGTTGGTGATGGACAGGGAGGCCTGGCGTGCTGTGATTCATGGGGTCGCACAGAGTTGGACACAACTGAGCGACTGAACTGCACTGATCCGTGTATACACGTATGGGCTTCCCCAGTGACTCAGAGGTAAAGAATCTGCTTGCAATGCAGGAGACACAGGAGACTTGGGTTTGATCCCTGGGTCAGAAAGATCCCCTGGGGCAGGGAATGGCAACCCACTCCAGTATTCTTGCCTGGAGAATCCCATGGACAGAGGAGCGTGGCGGGCTATACTCCATAGGGTTGCAAAGAGCTGGACACGATTGAAGTGACTTAGCATGCACGCACGAATGTATACACATATATGGATATGTGTGTGTGCGTCTGTGTGTGTAGTGTTCTGGGTGAAGTGGGAAAGCCCTGGACTCACGGCTTCCAGGGCAGTGTCTGTTCTTTCGCCCACAGACCCTGCACTCCTGGGCAAGCTCTCTTGTCTTGGGATGTTATCTGGTTGTGAGGGACCTGCACTCAGTCTCTGCTATCTTCTCAGCTAACATCTTTTGAATCTACTGAGAAAAAGGGCTGATCCTCAGTATCAACTCAGTATCTGTGTTTAGACTTTCAAGGATAATGGGGGTCTGCAGTGCACCCGAAACTCTCCTGTGGGTCCTGGGGACACCACGGTGAAAGAAATAGGTAAAAGGAGGTGACATTTGAGTAATAATTTGAAAGAGGGATGCATATTCCAGGTAAAGAGAAAATCAGTTGCAAAGGCCCTGAGGTGGGGGTGTGCTTGGCATATTTGAGGAAAAGTAAGGAGCCACTGTGGCTGGAATAAAGGATGGAGTAAAGAGTAAATGGTGAAGTCAGACTTTTGTAGGTCACAGAGAGGGCTGTTCTGAGTCATGTGGGAACCATTTCAGAGTGTTGAGCCTGGAAAGTCGCATGCTGTGACCTGTGTTTTAAATGCATCCATAGGCTGTGATGAGAATAGATTCTAGGTGGAGGGTAAGGGAGAAAGTAGGGAGAAGAGTTAGAAAACTATGGGAGTAATTCTGGAAAGAGATAGGGGCACTAACACTGACGTGTTAATGGAAGAGGTGGTGAGAGGAGGTCAGCCTCTTGATGTGCTTGGAAAAACAGATCTAATTAGGTTGCTAATGGATTGGATGCGGGCTGTGAGGGAGGGAAGACAAGCAGGCACGAGGTTTATAGCACTGAAAGTAGAGGGATGGGATTTCCACTTGTTCAAATAAGAAGCCTGTTGAAAGAGCAGTTTTGGGGGATGAGGCGTGTCTTTATTTGTGGGGGATGTATCCAGTTCTGACAACACAAGAGAAGACTCTACACATGGACATCACCAGATGGTCAACACTGAAATCAGATTGATTATATTCTTTGCAGCCAAAGATGGAGAAGCTCTATACAGTCAGCAAAAACAAGACCAAAAGCTGACTGTGGCTCAGACCATGACTCCTTATTGCCAAATTCAGACTTAAATTGAAGAAAGTAGGGAAAACCACTAGACCATTCAGGTATGACCTAAATCAAACCCCTTATGATTATACAGTGGAAGTGAGAAATAGATTTAAGGGCCTAGATCTGATAGATAGAGTGCCTGATGAACTATGGAATGAGGTTCGTGACATTGTACAGGAGACAGGGATCAAGACCATCCCCACGGAAAAGAAATGCAAAAAAGCAAAATGGCTGTCTGGGGAGGTCTTACAAATAGCTGTGAAAAGAAGAGAAGCAAAAAGAAAAGGAGAAAAGGAAAGATATAAACATCTGAATGCAGAGTTCCAAAGAATAGCAAGAAGAGATAAGAAAGCCTTCCTCAGTGATCAATGCAAAGAAATAGAGGAAAACAACAGAATGGGAAAGACTAGAGATCTCTTCAAGAAAATCAGAGATACCAAAGGAACATTTCATGCAAAGATGAGCTCGATAAAGGACAGAAATGGTATGGACCTAACAGAAGCAGAAGATATTAAGAAGAGGTGGCAAGAATACACAGAAGAACTGTACAAAAAAGATGTTCACGACCCAGATAATCACGATGGTGTGATCACTCACCTAGAGCCAGACATCTTGGAATGTGAAGTCAAGTGGGCCTTAGAAAGCATCACTGCAAACAAAGCTAGTGGAGGTGATGGAATTCCAGTTGAGCTATTTCAAATCCTGAAAGATGATGCTGTGAAAGTGTTGCACTCAATATGCCAGCAAATTTGGAAAACTCAGCAGTGGCCACAGGACTGGAAAAGGTCAGTTTTCATTCCAATCCCAAAGAAAGGCAAGGCCAAAGAATGCTCAAACTACCGCACAATTGCACTCATCTCACACGCTATTAAAGTACTGCTCAAAATTCTCCAAGCCAGGCTTCAGCAATATGTGAACCGTGAACTTCCAGATGTTCAAGCTGGTTTTAGAAAAGGCAGAGGAACCAGAGATCAAATTGCCAACATCCGCTGGATCATGGAAAAAGCAAGAGAGTTCCGGAAAAACATCTATTTCTGCTTTATTGACTATGCCAAAGCCTTTGACTGTGAGGATCACAAGAAATTGTGGAAAATTCCAAAAGAGATGGGAATACCAGACTACCTGATCTGCCTCTTGAGAAATCTGTATGCAGGTCAGGAAGCAACAGTTAGAACTGGACATGGAACAACAGACTGGTTCCAAATAGGAAAAGGAGTACGTCAAGGCTGTATATTGTCACCCTGTTTATTTAACTTATATGCAGAGTACATCATGAGAAATGCTGGACTGGAAGAAACACAAGCTGGAATCAAGATTGCCAGGAGAACTATCAATAACCTCAGATATGCAGATGATACCACCCGTATGGCAGAAAGTGAAGAGGAACTCAAAAGCCTCTTGATGAAAGTGAAAGTGGAGAGTGAAAAAGTTGGCTTAAAGCTCAACATTCAGAAAACTAAGATCATGGCATCTGGTCCCATCACTTTATGGGAAATAGATGGGGAAACAG
>NW_011494867.1:2393653-2432585 GCF_000754665.1 Bison bison bison
GATGTGAGAGTTGGACTGTGAAGAAGGCTGAGCGCCGAAGAATTGATGCTTTTGAACTGTGGTGTTGGAGAAGACTCTTGAGAGTCCCTTGGACTGCAAGGAGATCCAACCAGTCCATTCTGAAGATCAGCCCTGGGATTTCTTTGGAAGGAATGATGCTAAAGCTGAAACTCCAGTCCTTTGGCCACCTCATGCAAAGAGCTGACTCATTGGAAAAGACTCTGATTGTGGGAGGGATTGGGGGCAAGAGGAGAAGGGGACAACAGAGGATGAGATGGCTGGATAGCATCACTGACTCGATGGACGTGAGTTTGAGTGAACTCCGGGAGTTGGTGATGGACAGGGAGGCCTGGTGTGCTATGATTCATGGGGTCGCAAGAAGTCGGACACGACTGAGCGACTGGTCTGATCCAGTTCTGACACTGAAAGTTTGAGAGGTCTCTTTGCAACCCAAGCAGAAATGTCAACAGACAGCTAGAATTTGGGGCAGAAGCTGGAAATTGTCCATGCACATGTGGAAGGTCTCCAAGCAGTGAGTGTACACTCGGATGTGGAAAATGCCCTTGAGCAAAGTCTGATGGCCCTGCAGAGTCCAGAGGTCAGGGAGATGGAGAAGAACCATAAAGGGAACTGAGTGATTGATCAGTGAGGAGGGAGGAAAAGCAAGAAAGCAGGGTGAAGCCAAGTGAAGGAGGTGTTTTGAGGGAATGATCCGCGATGACAGATGCTGTATTTGGTCAGTGTGGGAAAACTACATAAGGCCAAAATGAGGGAACAAAGGCTTTATACATTCACCTTTCAGAGCTAGGGATGAGGGGCTGCTGCCTCTCCTGACGTACAAACCGGAGAATTTTTGGACTCTCTCTATTTCCTTTTATTCCTGCTTACAAATGGAAATTCTTTTCTGAGCTAATCTCCTACAGCACTTTGTCAAATGCATCCAGTAATAACCAACTCATGCTTTTAGTATTCTGTTTTCCAATTACTTTCTGTAGAGCTACAATAAGATGAGGTACACGAACTGTCTCAAAAATTGTCAGACATGATTGTTTACCAAATAATTTGCTACTTTATAACATGGCTTACCATCTTACCAGCTTGTCATATAATTTTCCTTACTGCTTTTTCCCTAAGCCAAGGCCATACTAAGAATAAGATTTTAAAGATTTTAGCGGTGACCCCCTTAAGAATCAGCTGAAAAGCTAGGCGGTCCCCAAATTCCAGTGGCCTAAAAGAGCAAGCATTTATTTTTCATTCCCACAAAGTGCTATTTCAAGTTTGGGAGGCTCTGGGGTGACTGGCCTCCACGTCACAGCTCAGCCTGGCACCCTCACAAGCCCTGTGGGCATCAAAGTCTGTGTTGGAAAGATGAGCTTCAGAAGTTGAGTTCTCCCACCAGGAACTTACACACACAAGCTCTGACACCAAACCCAGACGGCTGATTCTAATTTATGAGGCTTGGAGAATAAAATATCAGAGGATATCTGCCTCAGAAATGAACCATTTTCACTTTATTTTGATAATCACAAATAAGCATACAGTCATATGAATTGACTTTTTATCTTCTTGCCTAATATCAAAGTAATTTTCCTGAAGAAAAAAAATTTTGTTTTGCCTCACTTCTGGGTCTGTCTGAGACTCTAAAGGCAGAATAACTAGCATGCGATGAACAGGTAAGGTTTTCAATAAAACTTCAATAGTCCACTTAGAGAGGAAAAGGTGCTAGGTTCTTATGGTTTGAACTCTGTCCTGGGGTAACTCATGCCAGTTGTTAGCAGAAGCTGAAAGTAAAGCTACGTTGGCCCGTCACCCAAGCCCTGGGCTGCTACTGCGTCTGTGCCTTTCAGCATTCTTACCTTTGTGCTGCTTTGTTTTGCACAGATTTGCAGTGAAGCAGAATCTATTTTTAGCTGCCAACTACCTCAGTCTCTTTTATCTTCTCAGTGTTCTGATGTCCCTTTGTTATTCCAACAGAGACTAACAGTGGTTTCTGTAAGGACTTAGTTACCTTTGGTGGTAACATAAAGCAGTCATATCCCTCTCAAGTAGGTGTTTCTGCATAGCTGATCTAGTTACCTACAAACAAGTTATTCTGCTATTAGTGAAATGTTTAAATCCAGGTGTTAGCCAAGGGAACTCTCTCTTCGCCAGGAAAAGAGGAGCTGGCAGGAGGGACCAGCCCCATTAAAAATCTCTATATGCCATTTGATTTTATTCCTACTTGTGCGTTTGTAGTACAGAGGAGCAAAAAAATCACAAATGAAAGTGGCTTGGTTTTGGAAACACGTTTCTCCTATATTAATATGTTATTTATAGGTAGTGGTATGGAATTCACAAGTTGTTTCAGATTTGCTCTCATCTGCATCTCACACAGCAAGTACGAAATGTGTACATGATTCCTACTTTACAAACAAATAAACAGACCAAAAAAAAAAAAAAAACCAAAAAACCAGACTTGGTAACATTCACCCAACTAGCTATTGACAAAGCTGGAATTAAAGCCTGTGTTATCTGCTTTTCTTTTGTGATATTTCCACAAGCAATTTTCTAGGTAATACAAAGTGAAGAGCATTATTTATTTATTTTTATCATGACCTGGAATTCGTTTTATCTCATTAAATAAACAGCTGTACTGGGAGCAGCACTTGAGGCTGTTTAAGTGTGCCGTTGGTTCCCTGCGTGTCGGTAGCTACTTGACGTGCCTTTGTGTCTCTGCCCACGGGCATCCCACACGGATTCATCTGTGCCCTCTTCAAATATGCTCCCAACGTTAAAGAGGAGGGATTCTTTGTATTAGTAATTATTTATGAATTGGTGCATTTTTCATCATTCTCAATTGGTGGGAAGTGCTTTAGCACCTTAGAGAATGTTCTCGAGGTTTCTGGGTTTTAACTCATCTGACTTACTACTAAGTTCAAACATTTCTTAGCTGTCTCTTTTGTTGATCATACTTAGAGTTTTAAAATTAATAATTTGATAGGACTGACCAAAAGCCATTACTTATTCACACTAGAAGGATTGAATTATTAATTTTGGGGGGAGGGACATTTATTGCCATCAGATAGAGGTAGGAGTCAGTCCTCTAAGAAGGACAACCTTGAAATCTGGGTTCATTTATTTTGAAACCTTTCCATCAGGTAATTCTGTACTCTTGGGCAATTTACTCTACCTCTCTGTACATATATTTCTTTATTAGACGTATGGAGGGAATTACCACACAATACTTAATAATGCATAAGCAATGTGTTTAATTTTATTTTCACTTCTATGGAAAAGGTATCATATAATCTCAATATAATCCTATGATTAATAGTTTTTCTAAGTCAAGGTCAAAAAGAACCTTATAGGTGATCCCATGAGTGGCCATTCCATGTGATGTAACAGTGTTGATGCCAAACACTTCTGGTGTCAATCTCCTTGTACCTGTGCTAGAGAATCTGTTGAAATAATACCATTTTCTGAAAAAACCATCAATTAGGATTCAAGGTTAAATATACCATTCATTGGAGAAAATTGGAGCCTCAAGATTTAAGTAAAATTGAGGTTTAATTTTTAAAACTTCCTTAAAGGATGTGTGCAAAATTTATTAGTACAGAATTAAAAAGATCTTGATATGACTTCCATCCCCAGGAATGATGTAACAGGACACAGCAGGCAAGTGTGTATCGGGAAAAAAAAAAGCCTTAAAAAATATTTTTTTTTTTTTGTGGAAAATATCAGAGAGTTGTGGGGGCACAGGGATTAGAGGAACAAAAATTCCAGGGAGGAGAAGTGAGGTAGCGATCTCCAGCTTTTTTTTTTCTTTTAAATTTGAGGGAGGGGCATGTCTTGATTCTGGATGTGACCTGGGAATTTACACAGACACAGTCCTATTTTGGGGGAGAGAGTAACCAGCAGCCTTTCCTGGTCATGCAGGGACTGCAGTAGCAATAACTATGGAAGAGATTTTTCCCGTGGAAATTTGCACTGATCTGGGCATATAATGGCAGCTAGGGGCTTTGGTCAAAATGTTGTGGGAGGCAGAACAAAATGCCCTGTTGTATTGAGGTGCATAGGGAATGCAGAAAACACAAAGCTGATCTTGCCAGCAGGATTTTGGGGGGCAACTTTTGACACTCTTAGAGGTGGGAGGTGGAGGGCTGGACTGGAAACTCCAAAGGCAGAGACAGGTCTCTCAAGAGCATTCTTGGGCTGAGGAAACAGAGACCCCTCAGGCTAGCAAGGGATACCTAGCAGTTTCACTGAGCATGCTGATTCCTAGAGAAGGACTGCTATCACTACAGTTCTACTTAAAGAATACCTTAAAATATTTGATTGCATGTGTATAGTGGGACTCATTTTATAGAGCACGTCCACACACTTTATTTCCTTTGTTTGAGCCCTTCTAACCTTGTGTGATACATAGTTCGGGGTAATTATGCTGATTCTGTACATGAGGAACCTGGGGGTTCAGACCATTTGAGAGGGAAGCTCAGGCTAGAATCCAGGTGCTCTGACTGCTCATCCAGCATTCAGGCATCATATACATCTAGGCAACTATTTTAACTGGTTACTCAGGAACTCTTAGCTGTACTTTAAATTTCATTGTGCACATGGACCATTTTTGAGCAACTAGTATTTACAGAAGTTGGCCCCTCACTGGCAGTTACAACAAACACACTGATCAGAGCCACTGGGATCAATATTATTCTCCCTTGGAACTTGGATTAAATAAATTTAATTGGTATTGAAGATGAGAGGGTAGAAAGCATGGGGGCATGAATTTTGGTTTCAGGATACTAATTACAGCCAGGGTTTCACAGTGAATTATTTATATTTCTGTCACCCGAGGACTTCCAGAGGGCAACTGGGTTAATTCACATACTGTAATTCTCCATTTCTAATAAACTGTGGAGAGTTCTTAATTGGTAATTAGAAAATGATTATACCTTGTCGGTAAAAACTGCATTTCTTTGACTATATTGATGTGATTATGCAATTACATTTCAAATTAGCTTGAATAATGTTCAACACAAGAATTCTAATTCTGGTCTGATCTGCCAGGTAACTTGGCCATGGGCAGATTTAGGGGTGTCCTCAAGTGCAAGCACACCATGCCTGGTTTTGAAGTGGTTTCTCAACTTGTTTTAGTGTTCTTTGCAACAACATGGGGTGGCAACAGGGTTTAATTTCACCGTTCAGTGTTAATTTTGTACATAATTCCTTTTTAATTATGACTTGAGTCAAGTCTTCAATTTTTATGGAAACCGAATGGCTCTTGTACTTCAACATTATTTTCTTTTACTTAATCAGAACATACTGTAGTTAATCAAGAAATACCTCTAATGTACATTTAAAATGATCAGACCAAGAAGGAGAATTTAATAATAATCATAGTAATAATAAATTGGCTATTCCAAATTGTAGCAATTATATTTGTATATATATGTCTCTGGAGAGTTGATAAAGGACGGGGATTTGATAGAGTTCAAACAGTGATACTTTTGAGAATCAAAGGATGAGAATCCAAATGGGGACACTGGGATAGTAAGTTTAACCTGATATTTATTGCCCAGGTTAAACTGGGATATGAGAAAACCCTAATCATGGTCATGTCTATGTATGCGTGATGTTTGGTATTGTGCTACATAGACGTAATTGTACCTAAATGAAAAAACAGCGTAAATGCATTGCTGTATATGCATTCACTTCAGTGGCGACTCTGTGCCAGGCCCTCTAAGAAATGGATATACTGAGAGTAATAAGACTCAGTCCCAGGGCTTGCAGAAACATTATCTTTTGAACATTCTGAGGGAAAGGTATGGATGACGGAAGTGGAAGTGTGTGTATGTGTGTTTGGAGGGGGTGGTAGTGGTTAGTGTATTTCTCCAGCCAACTCTACTACATTCCTGCCTCAGGCTGATGCTGAACACCTCACACTGGTGTTTGAATTAATTTATTTCTAACACTGTAGGGGCCTATCAAGAATATGGGGCTTCCCAGGTGGTAAAGAACCCGCATGCCAATGCAGGAGACTTAAGAGACACAGGTTTGATTCCTGGGTTGGGAAGATCCCCTGGAGGAGGGCATGGCAACCCACTCCAGTATTCTCGCCTGAAGAATCCCATGGACAGAGGAGCCTGGTGGGCTATAGTCCACAGGGTCACAAAGAGTCAGACACGAATGAAGTGACTGAACACAAACACGCACACCTCAAGAATATGCTTCTAGCTTTCAAAAGGATGGACTGAACATGTGTGATTCACTTAAAGCTTCACTGTCCACTGTGGTAGCCACATGTGGCTCTTTAAATTAGTGAAAATTAAATTAGATTAAGATTTAGTTTTTCAGACTAGTCACGTCTCAAATGCTCAGTAGCAGAATGTGGCTCAGTTCAGTTCAGTCCCTCAGTCGTGTTTGACTCTTTGCGACCCCATGAATTGCAGCACGCCAGGCCTCCCTGTCCATCACCAACTCCCGGAGCTTACTCAAACTCACGTCCATCGAGTTGGTGATGCCATCCAACCATCTCATCCTCTATTGTCCCCTTCTCCTCCTGCCTTCAATATTTCCCAGCATCGGGTATTTTCCAGTGAGTCAGCTCTTCTCATCAGGTGGCCAAAGTATTGGAGTTTCAGCTTCAGCATCAGTCCTTCCAATGAATATTCAGGACTGATTTCCTTTAGGATGGACTGGTTGGATCTCCTTGCAGCCTAAGGGACTCTCAAGAGTCTTCTCCAACACCACAGTTCAAAAGCATCAATTCTTCAGTGCTCAGCCTTCTTTATGGTCCAACTCTTACATCCATACGTGACCACTGGAAAAACGATAGCTTTGACTAGATGGACCTTTGTTGGCAAAGTAATGTCTCTGCTTTTTAATATGCTGTCTAGCTTGGTCATAGGCTGCTGCTGCTGCTGCTAAGTCACTTCAGTTGTGTCCGACTTTGTGCGACCCCATAGACGACAGCCCACAAGGCTCCCCCGTCCCTGGGATTCTCCAGGCAACAACACTGAAGTGGGTTGCCATTTCCTTCACCAATGCATGAAAGTGAAAAGTGAAAGTGAAGTTGCTCAGTTGTGTCCGACTCTTCGCGACCCCATGGACTGCAGCCCACCAGAATACTGGAGTGGGGTGCCATTGCCTTCTCTGAAAGCACCTCTACCATCGTTTATTGCAGATTTTCTTCTTTCATTTTCTTAAAAATTAGTAACATTGGAACTCAAGAAGATGACTGAAGGTTATAAAAAGTATACCTGAGAGTAACTTTCAAATGACGTATGTAGGCAGACCCAGAAAATTTATAAGAACATTTGAGCAACATAATAATTAATGGATTATAAACCACACAAGATAACATCTGCAAAGACACAGCAAATTATGGTTTATGTGGGCTTTTGAAATTAGTGTTAGAGAAATATAATCACGTACAATTACCCTTTCAGACTCTGATGTCAACTTCTATATTCAATGTGCTAAGAAGGCAAAATAAAACCTGGCTGTATTTGAAGAGATAGTTGGTTTGATCCTGCGGTGAGAAGAGATTATGGTCCCAGAATAGGCTGTGGTCTAGAGGATTTACCTAGGATTTCAGGGCATTAGTGCAGAAAGCTAGGGTTAAACAGTAGAACGAGTGACTTAGGTAAGGTTGAGCTACTTCCTATTTCTCAAGGGCATTCTGTGGAGAATCAAGAGTGGAATTGGACTGAGGGTTGTTTGTAAGATGGCATGAGAAGGGAACAGGATTTGATATGCCGGCCATTTCCTTCCAACCTCTATGTGTGATCAATATACTTTTGATTTAAAAACCATTGCCATCTCTTCTCAAAGCCAACTTAGCTGCAATATCGATTTCCCAGGTATTCTCAGCTTGGTTTCCTGAGACTATGTCTTCTGTGAGTAGCTTTGAAGTTTCTCCTTCTGCTGAGGAAAGTGAGGACTTCCGTGCCCTTAAATGCAATGAGACTTCTTTAGTCTACACTCCCTCCGTGTTCAGGGGACAGCCCGGCACTATTTCCTCATCTTTGAACCAGTCTCTCCCGTTGGCATCCATGGCATCACACCAGCTTGACAATTTCTTATTTCATTCTAGCTCTGCAGACATCATCTTGACTGGAGGCTCCAATATTGGGCTACTGCCTACTCCCCGCTCCCTCTAGTCACTCTTAGTATAAATTTTTTCTTAACATTTTCCACTGAGAGTATCTGGTGACTTACTATTGCATTTAGAACAAGATCTACATCCCATAACCTCATCATCTGGCTTCTCTCCAACTCTCCAGACTCAACCTTCTAGTTGTCATTCATTCTTCTATCCTTTTACTTATTAATTCTTTCATGCGTGTAGCCATTTATAAGAGGGCATAATGCTCTGGGATCTGAGTGAAAAATGCAGGCTTAAATTATTGCCTTCTTGGAGTTTATATTCTCTCAATATTCAAGGGTGATCTGGTGTTGAGAGACAAGGAATAAAATAGATGAAAAGGGGGAATTATAATGTGTTAAATGATGATTAAGGCAAAGGAGAAAAAAGCAGGGAAGGGTGTGTGGATGAAAGGTTGAAAACCGAAAGACAGTGGTGAAGGGAGTTTCCCTGAAGAGCTGGCGTTTGAGTGCAGACCTCAGAGGGAGAAAACTATGCAGGGATCTGGGTGAAGAAACCCGAGGTGTAGAGAAAAGGAAGCACCATAGCCCAAGTGCACATGGAATATTCCAGGAACCACAAGGAGGTCAGATATGAGTATCACAGGTACAGGAGTGAGAAACGAGGCAGAGGGGACTTTGTAGGCTATTTTAAGAGCCTTTGATTTCATTTGCAGTGAGATGAGAAGCAGTTAGAAGGCTCTGAGCAGGGGGTGATGTTTCTTTCCTATATTGATTTTTTGTGTGACACCTGTGTGTGGGACACTGTGTTGGGCACTGTGCCAGGTTCCAGGCTTTGTGGCTGACTTTTCATTTTACTATTTCCAAATCATTTATTAAATTGACTTCTTCATGTAATTAATGATTAAAGACTTTTGAAATTAAGCCACCTTTGATTTCATATTAATTATTTAATATATATTTAAAAATTGTTCACAGTTAAGAGTAGTGTCTTTTGACTATTTTTACAGTATACTGCGAATAGAGGTTGTTTTTGTTGTTCATTTGCTAAGCTGTGCCCAACTCTTTGCAACCCCTTTGCAAAACCTCTTTGCAATGGAGTGTAGCACGCCAAGCTTCCCTGTCCTTCACTATCTCCTGGAGTTGCTCAAACTCAGGTCCACTGAGTCAATGATGCTATCTAACTACCTCATCCTCTGTTGACCCCTTCTCCTCCTGCTTTCTATCTTTCCCAGCATCAGGGTCTTTTCCAATGAGTTGGCTTTTCTCGTGGTGGCCAAAGTACTGGTAAATGGGGAAATTTACCCAAGCTCAAAAAATACATCAGCTGTCTCTCTCCCCATTCATTACCACCAAAAACATATCAATCATTGAGGAAAGTGCAACTCATTACATTGACAGAGAGGGACTCTTGTAGGAACTTTTTACGTGAAATGCCTAGAAAAAAATGAAAATAAGACCAACTCCATTCAAAATTAGTGGAAGAAGAAAACAGAAATTGAGAATCAACACATCTCAGTTGACAAAAATTGCCAGCAAAAATCTCCTCTGAAGCAGAATAAAACTGTGCCATAGCACCCCAAAATAGCATGGAGAATTTTAAAAGAAAACACTTAAAGTGGGATATTCAAATATTAAGAACAAAATGGACAAAAACAAGAAGTGTCCATTAGAGTTGGCTCAGATAATGTCAGAAATGGCTAATAAATTAAAATGGTCCCAAGGGAGAATAGATTTGAATGAAAAATTTGAAAGAAAGCATTAAAGAAAGTCAGAAAAAGCAATAATTAAAATTAAATGAAAGAAATAATTGGGTCAGAGAAAAGAGTAACTGAAATGAAAGAAATTTCTTATATATTTTCTACGAACAAATCATCCATTTATTACTTATGTCTGTGTGCCAAAGCCTTTGACTGTGTGGATCACAATAAACTGTGGAAAATTCTGAAAGAGATGGGAATACCAGACCACCTCTCCTGCCTCTTGAGAAACCTGTATGCAGGTCAGGAAGCAACAGTTAGAACTAGGACATGGAACAACAGACTGGTTCCAAATAGGAAAAGGAGTACGTCAAGGCTGTATATTGTCACCCTGCTTATTTAACTTATATGCAGAGTACATCATGAGAAACACTGGGCTGGAAGAAGCACAAGTTGGAATCAAGATTGCCAGGAGAAATATCAATAACTTCAGATATGCAGATGACACCACCGTTATGGCAGAAAGCGAAGAGGAACTCAAAAGCCTCTTGATGAAAGTGAAAGAGGAGAGTGAAAAAGTTGGCTTAAAGCTCAACATTCAGAAAATGAAGATCATGGCATCCAGTCCCATCACTTCATGGGAAATAGATGGGGAAACAGTGGAAACAGTGTCAGACTTTATTTTTTTGGGCTTCAAAATCACTGCAGATGGTGACTTCTGCCATGAAATTAAAAGACATTTACTCCTTGGAAGGAAAGTTATGACCAACCTAGATAGCATATTCAAAAGCAGAGACATTACTTTGCCAACAAAGGTTAGTCTAGTCAAGGCTATGGTTTTTCCTGTGGTCATGTATGGATGTGAGAGCTGGACTGTGAAGAAGGCTGAGTGCCGAAGAATTGATGCTTTTGAACTGTGGTGTTGGAGAAGACTCTTGAGAGTCCCTTGGACTGCAAGGAGATCCAACCAGTCCATTCTGAAGGAGATCAGCCCTGGGATTTCTTTGGAAGGAATGATGCTAAGGCTGAAACTCCAGTACTTTGGCCACCTCATGCGAAGAGTTGACTCGTTGGAAAAGACTCTGATGCTGGGAGGGATTGTGGGCAGGAGGAGAAGGGGACGACAGAGGATGAGATGGCTGGATGGCATCACTGACTCGATGGACGTGAGTCTGAGTGAACTCCGGGAGTTGGTGATGGACAGGGAGGCCTGGCGTGCTGCGATTCATGGGGTTGCAGAGTTGGACACAACTGAGCGACTGAACTTGGTCAATATGTTATATACAATATATTTTTTGAATCATTTGAATGAAGGTTGTATGCAAAGATATTTACTTGCTAACCACAGTAGAGTTATCAAATTCAGGGAACTTAACATCAAACAATACTGCTGCCTATTCTATAGGTCATATTCCAAGTATATCAATTGTTCCATAATATCCTTCTTAAAGCTATTTTTATAATAAAGGATCCAGTTCAGGATCTCATATTACATATAATTGTCATGTCTCCGTAGTCTCTTTTGATCAAGAAGAGTTCCTCAGCCTTCTTTGGCCTTTCATGAAAATTACCGGCCAGATATTTTCTAGAATATTCCTCAGTTTGGGTGTCTTTGATGTTTCCTCGAGAATGGATTGAGGTTTGGGATTGAATACCACATAAGTGTATGTGTCCTCATGCAATTACATCTGCATCTTTTTGTTGATGTTTTGCCTCTTTGTGATCCTCATTTTGATTACTTGGTTAGGTTGTTACCTATTTTTTCCACTATAAATTTATTTTATTTTGTAATTACCTAAAAAGTGTTGGAAGATACTCAAATGCTTTGTAAATGTCCTCATTTTTTCCCCCAAATCTTTCCCCCAATTTACCTTAAGCATCCAATCACCATTCTTGCCTGATGCTGAGGTGTTCCAGGCTCATCTGGTGGCTACCCCACAACTTTCACAAGAGAGAGGAGTGGCATTTAGAAACCGAGGCCTGGAATCCAGTCCTTCTGGGGTGTCACTGGCTTTGGGTCCTTCACTAGAAACAGGTGAAGGCATATTTTTCTGTTGCTTCTATTGCAGTCCATTCAATAGTGTCCTTTGACTTTGCTCGTTCAGTACCTGTTTCTTTCTTTTTTTTTTTTCAGTACCTGTTTCTTACTTCTTCTGTAGCAAGAAACTGGACTCATAATAATATCTATGTATTTTCTCCTTTGTTCAGTCCTGCAATACACACCAAGTAGTTTTCATTTATCAACAGTGCCAAAGAGTTTTCCCGTGTGTTTGTGCCAACTGATACTCCTGCGATTCATGCCATCTCCAGTTGTTCACATCCTCACCAGAGCTTTAGGAATGCTAGTATTTTTTGTATTGTTTATTTCTAGCTCTTCCAGTTTGTGTACAGTGGTGTATCATTGTGGTTTTAATTTTCATTTGTATATTCTTGATGAAACCTAGACAGCATATTGAAAAGCAGAGATGTTACTTTGTCAACAAAGGTCTGTCTAGTCAAGGCTATGGTTTTTCCAGTAGTCATGTATGGATGTGAGAGTTGGACTATAAAGAAAGCTGAGCGCAGAAGAATTGATACTTTTGAACTGTGGTGTTGGAGAAGACTCCTGAGAGTCCCTTGGACTGCAAGGAGATCCAACCAGTCCATTCTGAAGGAGATCAGACCTGGGATTTCTTTGGAAGGAATGATGCTAAAGCTGAAACTCCAGTACTTTGGCCACCTCATGCGAAGAGTTGACTCATTGGAAAAGACTCTGATGCTGGGAGGGATTGGGGGCAGGAAGAAAAGGGGACGACAGAGGATGAGATGGCTGGATGGCACCACCAACTCGATGGATGTGAGTCTGAGTGAACTCTGGGAGTTGATGATGGACAGGGAGGCCTGGCATGTTGCAGTTCATGGGGTCCCAAAGAGTCAGACACGACTGAGCGACTGAACTGAACTGATGAGGTTTTAACCTATTCATTTGTTTATTTGCCTTTGGATATCTTATTTGGGGGGAGAGGGAGGTAAAGTGTATGTTAACTTTTTCTATTGCATTGTCTGTCTTTTTGTATAGCCTATATACACACACTGACATATAAACATTCTAGATAAGAGTAATTTGTGGCATATGTTTTTGAAAATAATTCCAAGCTCATCAGTATTTTTCCCCTATGTTTTTATCATGAAAGCTTTATCATTTTGCCTTTAGTCTTTAGATCTTTAAGACTTCTAGAACGCTTTTGTGTATTGTATGAAGAGGGGTTGAGAATAATTTTTCCATGTTGAAATCCAAGTGATACATTTCCTTGTATTGAAAGGACCTTTCTTTCTAGCACTTTATTGAAGTGTTCCCACATGTTTACCAATTATATAGCTATGCTTTTGAACTCTATTCCATTTAATTGGAATATTTTTCTATCTTTGTGTCATGCCACATTGTCTTAATTACTATAGTTTTATAAGTCTTTTAAAAAATTCTATTTTTAATTGGAAGATAGTTATTTTACAATACTGTGATGGTTTCTGCCATACACCCACATGAATCGGCCATAGGTATACATCTGTACCCTCCCTCTTGATCATCCCTTCCTATAAGAAGTATTTTTTTAATAGAAATTCTTTTTTAAAATTTATTTTTAATTGAAAGATAATTGCTTTACACTATTGCATTGCTTCCTGTCATTCATCAGCATGAATCAGCCATAGATGTACATATGTCCCCTTCTTCTTGAACCTTCCTCCCTATAACAAGTCTTAATACCTAGTAATGTGAATCCTTCAACTTTGTTTACTTTAAAAATTGTCTTCAGTATCTGTGGATTTTAAATTCACATACATATTTTAATATCAGTTTTCAATTTACACAATATAAAAATACAGCTGGGATTTTTTTTGGATTGTATTGAATGAACGTATCAGTTTAGAAATGATTATTATCTCTCTAATATATAAAATTCATAAACATTGTCCTATTTGTTTGGCTCTTTCACATTTTCTCTCAATAATGTCTTCAGTTTTCTGTGAAGTATTGTATGCATTTTGTTAGGGTAATCTGTAAGTATTCTTTATGCTTTTATAACTATCATTTAAAAAACTCATTTTCTACTTCTTCCTGGTAGATAATAATGAGACTTTTTCATTCTGACTTTAATGAGCAATTTTTCTAGATTCACTTATTCATTTTAATAGTTTTTCTGTGGAATATGTTTGGATATGCCAGATAAACAACTGTACGGTCTGTGTCCAATCACAGGAATATTTACTTTTCCATTTTTATGCTTTGGTTGCTGTTTTACTTACCTCTGTGCGCAGCCAAGGACCTAGACTACAGTGGAGGAGACGAGGTGAGAGAGGGTTTTATCATATTCCTGATCATAGGAGGTGAGGTTTCAATATTTTGCTGTTAAACATGATGTTTGTTGTAGGTATTTTTGTAGATGAATCTCAATATCAAACTAATGTCAGATTCTTCTATTCATTCTATAATGAATTTTTTCAAGTGCTTTTTCTGACATCTTTCAAGAAGATCTTTCTTTTTTCTTTTCTTCTTGTAGTGTAGTGAATTGTTTGACTTTTCCCCTCCCTCCCTTTTTTCTTTTCCTTCTCCCTCCCTCTTCTTCCATCCTTCCTTCTTTTCCTCCCCACTCCTTTCTTTCTTTCTTTGGCCGTGGGAGCAATGTTGCATTCCTGGAATAAATTTCAACAGCTTAAAATGTATTACATTTTTAATATATTCATGGTTTATTGAAATCAATTTTGCAACTATGTTCATGATGGATACTAGACTTTTCTTGCAATGTTCTGTTCAGATTTTAATATGAAAGGTAGGTTGGCATCATTACATAAACTGGGGGCATATGCCCTCCTTATTTTGGATTAAAAAACCCTTCTGGCCTGTGTATCACACGAATTATCAAATACCTAAAGGAAAAGGGCCCCAGAATGTTAAGGCCACTTCTCTGGGCTTCGTTTCTCTCCAGTAACACGTTCCTTGAGTTCTGGCTGCCTTGGTAGCTCTCTGATATCTGTAACTTGATGTTTTCTGTATTTTATTCATCTTTTAAAGATTTTCTTGGTGAGAGGTTCATTTTTGCTGCAGGCTGGCCCATCATGGTTCGAAGTGGAAGCCTCCCTCATTTTTAACCCCCATCTCCAGTTCTTGCCATTTTTCACAAGGGGCAGATAGATCAAGAATCTTTCAGCCTGGGTGTTACAAGTATTCATTAGAGACTTTTAGACTGCTTTCGGTGCTCACCTTCTCATGGTTGAATGCCTTAGGAATGAAGAAGAATATTTACCGAGACAAATGCTTCTGTCAGCTTGACAATGCTCTTTTCAAATGGAGTGCATCTCAAAGCCAGCTCTGTATGGTTCATTACCCAGTTGTTGCCCTACCCTCATCTTCAAAGATTTGCTTTAGATGATGCTAGTCTGCAGAAGTTTCTGTTTTCTGGTATATATAAGTTTTAGTTGTGTTAGAAGTTTTAGAAAAGTTAAGAAACATGTTCTTGGTTTCACTAATGAAGAATGCTTATTTAAATTTTGATTAGAATCTCTTATAAACATGCCCTGGAAGGATTTCTTTGGGTAAAACCTGGACAGATGTTAAATCAGGCAGAAAGGCACACATACACACAACCTAATTCTAAAAGGTGAAATCAAAATTTTAGCAAATAATATTTTTACAGAGTGATGTCAGCAAGATGGTGTGAGTCCCCCATTTGTATTTCTGCTCAGCAATCATAATCTGCAGCCATCTTGGGCAAGAGTGTCTTAGTGGAGCATTTGGAATTGAGGTAGGAGACTGTTAAATACCACTGAAGCACAAAGACCAACGAGGGCTGTTTTGAGAAGGCAAACCCATGGCGCAGGCTGCTTAACTGCCAGCCATCATCCCAACTAGACCCAGAAACAGCTCCTTTTTCTGCAAATATGATTACATCCTTCTTTGGCCTTGGCCCTGCCAGCAACACCATTTGTTACCTGATCTGCAGGAGTTGTGCCTGCCTGTGCCTCATGTATAGACTAATGGAACAGAATCAAGAGCCCAGAAATCAACCCACACATACGTTTTGTTGTTAAGTCACTAAGTTGTGTCCAACCCTTTTGCCAAACATACATAGTCAAGTCATAATTAACAGGGGAGCCAAGAATACTCTATGGAGGAAGAATAGTCTCTTCAATAAATTGTGTTGAGAAAACTGAACATTCACATGCAAAAAAATGAAATTGGACCCCCCATTTTACACCACTCACAAAATTAACTCAAAATAGATTAAGAACTAAAATGTAAGACATGAAAGCATAAAACCCCTAGGTGAAAGCTTGGGAAAAAGCTTTGACACTGGTGTTGGCAACAATGTTTTGGATATGACATCAAAAATACAAGTAACAAAAATCAGCAGTGGGTCTACATCAAACTTCTGTACAGCAAAAGAAACAGTCAACAAAATGAAAAAGCAACCTATGGAATGGGAGAAAAATATTTGCAAATATCTATCCAGTAGGAGGTTAATATCCAAGAAATATAAGGTGCTCATACAACTCACCAGGCTTCCCTGGTGGCTCAGAGGTTAAAGCATCTGCCTGCAATGTGGGAGACCTGGGTTCGATCCCTGGGTCGGGAAGATCCCCTGGAGAAGGAAATGGCAACCCACTCCAGTATTCTTGCCTGGAGAATCCCATGGACGGAGGAGCCTGGTAGGCTGCAGTCCATGGGGTCGCAGAGTCAGACACGACTGAGCAACTTCACATCACTTCATACAACTCAATAGTAAAAACCAAGTAACCTGATTAGAAAACAGGCAGAAGACCTGAATAGACATTTTTCCTAAGAAGACATACAAATGACAAATAGGTATATGAAAAAGTGCTTATTACTATTCATCATGTAAATGCAAATCAAAACCATAGTGAGATATTACCTCAAAGATGTTAAACTAAGTTGCTTCAATCATGTCTGACTCTGTGACCCCATAGACAGCAGCCCACCAGGCTCTGCTATCCCTGGGATTCTCCAGGCAAGAACACTGGAATGGGTTGCCATTTCCTTCTCCAATGCATGAAAGTGAAAAGTGAAAGTGAAGTCCCTCAGTCGTGACTGACTCTTCGCGACCCCACGGACTGCAGCCTACCAGGCTCCTCCACCCATGGGATTTTCCAGGTAAGAGTACTGGAGTGGGGTGCCATTGCCTTCTCCATCAAAGATGTTAAGATGGTTATAAAGACAAGAGATAACAAACACTGGTTGGAGTTTGGAGAACAGGAAATCCTCATACATGGTTGGTAGGAATGTAAATTGGTACAGTCATTATGGAAAACAGTACAGAAGTTCTTAAAAAAGTTAAAAATAAAACTACCATATGATCTAGCAATCCCACTTCTGGATATATGCCCAAAGGAAATGAAATCTGTATCTTAAAGAGGTATCTGCATCCTCATGTTCCTTCCAGCATTATTCACAATAGCCAAGATATGAAAACTACCTACATTTCTATCAGTGGATAAATGGATAAATAAAATGTATCTACAATGGAATGTTATTCAGCAATAAAATAAAGAATTCCTGACATTTGTGGTGACATGGATGAACCTGGAGGACATTATAAGTGGGATACACCAAACGCAGAAAGACAGACTGCCTGTTCTCACTTGTGTGCAATCTGAGAATGTGAACTCAGAGGACTCAGAGAGTAGAATGGTGGCTGACAGGGTCTGGGGGTGGGAGGGAATGGGAAGTTGTTGGTCAAAGGGTACAAATTTTTCAGTTTTAAGATGAATAAATTCTGGAATCTAACGTACAGCATGTTGACTACACTTGGCAATATTGTATTGTATGCTTTAAGTTGCTAAGATGGTAGATCTTAAATGTTCATACCATGCACACACAAAGATAACTATGTGTGTAAATTAATGTGTGTTAACTTGATTATCATAATCATTTCACTATACATGTATATTAAGTCATAATGTTTTATATCTTCAAAAAATCACATACAATTTAAATATATATATTTTTGTCAATCATATCTCAATAAACGAATAAGTTAATCGAATCTCAAAATTAAAAAATATATATATTCACAGGTAAAAATATTTTATTAGCTTTTAATGATAAAATTGCTTGGTAAAATAATATACATCTTTAGCAAATTTACTGTAAACAATAAAAATTACTCTCAATTGTATTATTGCTTTCAACATTAAACTTTTATTTTTTATGTTTGTGGCTCCTAAGATTCAGTGGCAGGAGTGGTAGTGGTCACCTGAATTCATTATACATGGAGTTTTTCTCACCTAAGATGGGATCAGATTATAGCTCGTGAATGAATTCATTCTTAGAAATAATTTTTTTGAGAAAGACATATGGTCTTTGTTCATGTGACTTTGTTGAAATAGGAGAAAACCTTAGTTCTTTTTTCCTTGCTTTACAGATGAGGAATTGGAATAATTTATATTTAAGTGGTTTGTAAAAGGTAAGAGTGAATGAAAGAATCAGAATTTTGATATCTCTCAATCAGCTGTCTCTGTAGTATGATTCCTCTCCAAAAGACTAAACTTAGAAATACCCAGAACAGACATGGGTTGGAAGCCTGATTCTGGTAATTACTACCCAAATTTGTGATTTGCAAAAAGTAGCAAAAGGAAAATAATGAGGAAGGTGTATTATACTCAGCTACACTCCATTCAAGTATAAAGCCTAAAGCCAAACTGAGAGACTTTCAAGAAGTTTGGAATATTTTCCCTGTGAGCCTACCAATATATACCATGGCATATATTTACTGTAAATATATTTTGTATATTTATATGCATTTATATTATAAACATAAATATAAAATATATATTTACAGTAAGTCTACTGGACAATCTACTCAAGGATGTAGATCCTTTTATAAGAAATACAGGAGGAATGAATAATACCTTAAAATGCCTTCACAGAGATAAAATCAGCAAAATCTATGAGGTGCAAATGCTACAGGAAAAGCGACTTGTTATATTCAACAAGTATGTTACCAACAGAAGAAGAGGAAAAAGAGAGGGAGGGGAAATGTAGATTAAAAAAGATATGTCAGTTAATAGCAATGTGTGGGTCTAATTTGGCTCCTTGTTGAAAAAGCACATGTAAAATTTATGAGCCGATTGGAGAAATATGAATGTTTGGATATTTGATGGTAAGTAATTATTATTAAAATGTCTTGACAATGGTAGTATGGTTCTTTTGAAATAGTGATGCTATGTTTTAAAAACTATATACTGAAATATTTACAGTATATATAGTCTGAAATATATTATTTACTGTATTGATATATAAAATATATTATAAAGATATAAATGCATATAGATATATATTTACAGTAAATATATACCAAAATATTTACAATCAAATAATGTGATGTCTGGGGATTTGCTTCTGAATATTTTAGAGGAGGGGGAGATGGGTGGAGTAGAAAAGAAACAAGATTAGTCAAGTGTTAATAGTTGTGGAAGCTGGTGATTATCTGGGAATCTCATTCATACCATTCTTTCTATTTTTATATTAAATTGGACATTTTTATACCAAAATTGTACCATAGACAGGGAGGACTTGTAGAGGTAGGAACATTTAACAGCGGAAAGCAGCGCCAGGTCTTCCCCGGTGGTATGGTGGATTGGAATCTCCTGCCAGCGTAGGGGACACAGATTCCATCCCTGGTCCAGGCTCACACCATGGAGCAACTAAGCCCGGGCACCGTAACTGCTGAGCCGTGCACCGCAGCTCCTGAAGCCTGTGTGCCTGGAACCTCTGCCCCACATCAAGAGAAGCCACTGCAGTGAGAAGCCGGTGCACCGCCATGAAGAGGAGCTCTGCTGTTGCAACTGGAGAAAGCCCATGTGTGGCAGCGAAGACCCAGCACAGCCAAACATAAATAAAGCAGTGACAGATGGTCATCCGATGGGGGGATTATGAAACTATAAAATGACAAAAATGTTACCAGCCTAATAACTAGACTTACACCACTTAGCAGAAGCGCTAATACACACCAGTGGTTCCTGAGGACATTATTGTTATTACCTGAGGGTCTAATAATTAATCTTATAAGCAAAGACACTGAATCATGTAGCAAGTGGTAAATTATGTTTTGCATGGTCTGTTTCAGAAAGCAGTGCCTCAGTTAATACATTTTGCAAAGTTTTCATTAACATGTCACATTTGAGACGTCTCAGCATACAACATGATTTGATCCAGAGTCCCCATGCCACTTGGCATATGTCTGTGATGACATAGTGACCGTGGAGGTGCACAGCGAAGCTCTCCATCAGGAGGACCTGCGGCTGAGAGTGTGGTTGATGGACAGCACCAGCTGCCACCAGTCTGGTTACTCCACCGCCCTCATGCTGAGGCCAGGCTTCTCCTGGGCTGCTTTCAGTAAAGACCCGACATGATGGAGGCTACTAGTATTGGCATATGTTTGCTTAACACAAGATTCCTTTACCTCGCAACTTTTAATCAGCCATCAGTCTGGTGGAAATTTCTCAAAACTGCTGTGGACTAAGGCTTTTCCTACCTAACCTGCCTTCTCTCATTCTTTTCACAGGTGTTGTTCTGCACCGTGGAGTAAGGCTCTTCCTACCTAATCTGCCTTCCCTCTTTCTTTTCACAGGTGGTGTTCTGCACCATGGACTAAGGCTCTTCCTACCTGCTTCTGCTCCATCCCTCTCTACCCATCACAGGCCTACCCATGACTTGGCTTCTGCTTCCAGGAAGAATAAACAAGATGGAGATGTACACTGGCAGGGTGGATTAAGGATAGCCCTACACGTGGCTACCTTGCATTGGGTCTCTCATTTTTCTACTTCAGGAATGCAGTAGGGAGCTAAATCAGCAGTGAATTATCAAGTCCTCAAAGAAGGTCTGATTCTTGATGAATCTGGCCCAGGAACACTGAAATCTGGCTTTGGACTTAAGCATGTGATTAACTCTCATCATGGCCTTCTCATATTTGGAATTTATCACTTTCTCATAGGAAGGTATTTTTTTTTCCTTGGGACACTAAAGTCCATCTTGAATGATATAATTCTTTAATACCTGTAAGTTTTATATCTTTAATTAGTCAGTAGAGAAAAAAATAGTTCATAAACGGATAAATAAGTATCTATTTCTGGAATGAGGATGCTACTCGTCTCCAGTGTATTTTAGCAATATGGTTTTAACTGTTGTTCATCCCCATGCAGTTCATTTCACCCCTTTCAAGGCAGGCCTATCCCTCAATGGTGGTGATGAGATTTCATGGTCTTTTCAATTTTGGATTCTTAGTACACTTGGTCAGCTTTTATTAATTGTTTTGCTCAGCTCCGTATCTTTTCTTCCCTCTGTATTGCTTATCTTGAGCAGGGTTTGCACACAGGTGAGAGACAAGCTCTGTGCAGTTTGCTGCGTGTTCTACCGCTCCTTAATATATTCCAGCAGGACATCACTCTCTCTCTTTTTCTTTTCACTACGCAGTGCGGCTTGCAGGATCTTAGTTCCCTAACCAGGGATTGAGCCTGGGCCCACAGCAGTGGAAGTATGGAATCCTAACTGCTGGATTGTTAGTGAATTTCTCCAGCAGCACACCTCTTACCTTACCAGTCTGGGTCATGAAAGCATTTTAGTTTTCTTTCCTTAATGTTGGTCAGTGGTGCCAATGTAAAAATTAGGTGGGAATTGACTATTCATTCATTCATTTATTCACAAGTTTCCTGAATGCTAACATATGCCAGGCTTGGAGCTCAGGACTGACACCACAGTCTGGAGCAGACACATATTGAACAGTTTTAATCGCACACAAAGAAACTAATCCATACATGGGTTATGTATGGAATAGTTCTTAAAATTTTTGTTTGCTCTGACATAGATACAGACTTCCATTTTAAAACACACGTTGGCTTTTGGTAGTTTTCATTGAGGCTTAAATCGGGAATGTGGGAAATGTAATTTCATCCATAAATGTATCCCTTAGTCTCTCATCTCTGATGGTTGAGTTTAAATGAGCTTCAGTTATTGCATGATAATGAGCCTTTTCTGGCTTTTCCTTACTCTCAAGCTATACTTTCTTATATATTTATTTGGCTGCGCTGTCTTAGTTTTGGCATGCGGGATCTAGTTCTGTGACCAGGGATTGAACCTGGGTCTCCTGGGTGGGGAGCACCGATTCTTAGCCACTGGACCACCAGGGAAGTCTCAACTTTTACTTTCTAATGACATATTTATCTGTTACTTTCCTGAAGGCCTTTTCACCAAGAGTGAGTATTCTTCATAGGCAGAATTGCCAGATATAGAGAAAAAATATAGTGTAAGTATATCTTATGAAACATTTGAGAGCTGCTTATATTAAAAATCTACTTGTTTTTCTAAGATTCAGCTTAATGGACCATCCTGTATGTAGCTGGTGCTTCTGTTTTTGTTTTTTTTTAAGAAGCTTAAAATACCTATTTATTCAAGCATTTTCATTCTTTATTGCTTTTTTAAAAAAGTTTTTAGTTGAAGGATAATTGCTTTGGTACTCCTATTCTCACAGAAAGAAAAAATGAAATTGAAATTGTGTTTTTCATAAGTGGTCAGAAAACAAGGAGACAGATATTCTAGCTGAGAATTTGGTGTTTCTAAAGGTTTCCTTTGTCCATGTTCTTGCTTACACTTTTGTGAGCTACTGTTCATGATAATATGTATTGACCAGACTCTGTTAACCTGTGGAAAAGTTTTGTTGATGTGAGAATTTAAATATATTCAATTCATAAGAATTCTTTTCTTTATTTGAATACTCCATTCATAGACCAAATCCAAAATTTTGTATAGTATTTGGTATATGTTATATGAGGATTAAATACATAATTGTCAGAAGTTACATTCAAACTCAAAGATTCAGATTTCTTGACTGATTATCTGCAGAGGCCTTCTGTCCAAGTCCACAGATCAGTGTTCACTAGGAAAAAGTTCAGTGACATAGAAGAAAGGACACTGGGAATTGGGATATTTATGTCCTGATCTTGGCACTGCCCTGGGAAAGTGGCATCAATCTTGTGTTCTTTGTTTCTTAATCTGTTAAATGAGGCAATTGGACTACATCTGCATTTCTCAAGGTGCTCTAAGAACTGTCTCTGTAACAGTGCTTCTGGGGTCAGTTCAGTTCAGTCACTAAGTCATGTCCGACTCTTAGCGACGCCATGGACAGCAACACGCCAGGCCTCCCTGTCCATCACCAACTCCTGGAGTTTACTCACATTTGTGTCCATTGAGTCAGTGATGCCATCCAACCATCTCATCCTCTGTCATCCCCTTCTCCTCCCGCCTTCAGTCTTTCCCAACATCAGAGTCTTTTCCAACGAGTCAGTTCTTCACATCAGGTGGCCAAAGTATTGGAGTTTCAGCTTCAGCATCAGTCCTTCCAATGAATATTCAGGACTGATCTCCTTTAGGATGGACTGGTTGGATCTCCTTGCAGTCCAAGGGACTCTCAAGAGTCTTCTCCAACACCACAGTTCAAAAGCATCAATACTTCGGTGCTCAGCTTTCTTTATGGTCCAACTCTCACATCCATACATGACCACTGGAAAAACTATAGCTTTGACTAGACAGACCTTTGTTGGCAAAGTAATGTGTTTGCTTTTTAATATGCTGTCTAGATTGGTCTTAACTTTTCTTCCAAGGAGCAAGCGTCTTTTAATTTCATGGCTGCAGTCACCATCTGCAGTGATCTTGGAGCCCAAAAAAATAAAGTCGGTCACTGTTTCCACCATTTCCCCATCTATTTCCCATGAACTGATGGGACCGAATGCCATGATCTTAGTTTTCTGAATGTTGAGTTTTAAGCCAGCTTTTTCACTTTCAGCTCTTTCACTTTCATCAAGAGGCTCTTTAGTTCTTTGCTTTCTGCCATAAGTGTGGTGTCATCTGCATATCTGAGGTTATTGATATTTCTCCTGGCAATCTTGATTCCAGATCGTGCTTCATCCAGCCTGGCATTTCACATGATGTACTCTGCATGTAAGTTAAATAAGCAGGGTGACAATATATGGCCTTCACGTACTCCTTTCCCTATTTGGAAAGTCAGGAAAGTTGTAAAAAAACTTTATACTCCATGGAGTATTCAAACTAAAATAGTAAAGTTTATGTATATAATACCTGGGGTTTCCCTGGTGGCTCAGACAGTAAAGAACTTACCTGCGATGCAGGAGACCTGGGTTTGATCCCTGAGTTGGGAAGATCCCCTGGAGTAGGAAATGGCAACCCACTCCAGTATTCTTGCCTGGAGAATGCCATGGACTGAGGAGCCTGGCGTGCTACAGTCCATGGGGTTGCAAAGAGTCAGACATGATTGAGCGACTAACATATAATACCTATGTGTGAATAGATCACATTATATATTATATGATATGTATAAAATTTAATATGATAAATATTAAAGTTTATATACTACTTATTATATGTTCTATTAATATTATAAAAATGTATGAAACATTTTAGCAACAGTGAGGCTCTGAGGAGTATGTAGGGCTCAAAAAACAACAAACCACAGACCATGTAAAGTTTGCATTCTGCAAACTTTTTTACTACAAACCCTCTTCTGAGAAAGCTGTTCACATCGCATGAGCTACCTGGAGAACACTGGATTTGATGAGTGTAATAAATATCCTCTCCAGCTCTAACAGGCTATGGATATCCACAGAAAGATCTGGCTTTGATGAAATGTATCTAGGGCTCATATTTCAGGAGGCTGAGCTGTTTGACTCAAACTGTGCAAACAGTGAGGAGACCTGCAATGTTCAGAGTGCACAGGGAATATAGGGAGGCTCGTGAGCCTCCTTTTGTTTTACTTATAAATGACATTGACAGCCTGTCCAGCATCTTCTCTGACCGTGAGGAGATCTGCATCGATTCAGGTGTAAGCTGTCCTTTCCAATTTTATTTCGATTCTTTGATTTGATGAGGGTGTTGTCATGGGAAGTTCCGTGTTGAAACAGAGAGAGGACACAATTTAAGTTTTCCCAAGGAGTAGTGGCTCCCTGTTCTCAGTTTTCAACTCCTGTTCCGTTCTCCTTTGAGCTCTCTCTTTGTACCTTGTTGGGGCCTCAAATTTAAAATGTCACTTTTATTCCTACAATTTTGATTTTCTAGTTTAGGGTATTTTCTCAACTCATATTTCTGTCATGGAAGAGTTAAAAAAAACTGAGATCTTTATTTTGTGGTCAAAATCTTTCTCTCCCTTAGGTCTTCTGGCTCTTGGCAGAAAATCATCAATTTTTTAAGTCATTCATGTGGCTTCTGAGAAATGGGGGCTGCTGTGATTGATCTCTTGGCTTCAAAATAGAGTCTGCTTAGAACCTGGTAGAGACATGAGGAAGCCTGAGCTTCCAGATGGTCTTAACTGAATTCTCATGTGTTGAAGTCTCCTGAAACTCTTATGTGAAGTCTTTAACCCCCTAATACCTCAGAATGTCACTGTATTTGGAGATTTTTTTTTTTTATTTGTTGTTGTTTGGTTGTGGGGTCATGTCTGACTCTGCAGCCCCATGGACTGCAGCACACCAAGCTTCCCTGTCCTTCACTATCTCCCAGAGTTTGCTCAAACTCATGTCCAGTGAGTCAGTAATGCTATCTAACCATCTTATCCTCTGCCACCCTCTTCTCCTTTTGCCCTCAGTCTTTCCCAGCATCAGGGTCTTTTCCAGTGAATCGACTCTGCTTCAGATGGCCAAATTCTTGGCACTTCAGCTTTAGCATCCATTCTTCCAATGAATATTCAGGGTTGATTTCCTTTAGGATTGACGGATTTGATCTCCTTGCTGTGCAAGGGACTCTCAAGAATCTTCTCCAGCACCACAGTTCTAAAGCATTGATTCTTTGGTGCTCAGCCTTCTTTATGGTCTACCTCTCACATGTGTACATGAATAATGGAAAAACCATAACTTTGACTATATGGACCTTTGTAGGCAAAGTGAAGTCTTTGCTTTTTAATAGACCATTTAAAAAGTTTTTATTGAATTTGTTACAATATTGCTTCTATTCTATTTTTTTTTTCTTGGCTACAAGCATGGTGGGATCTCAGCTCCCTGATCAGGGATCAAACCCACACCCCCTGTATTGGAAGGTGAAGTCCTAACTGCAGAACTGCCAGGGAAGTCCTGAGATGGGGGTTTTAAAAGAGGTAATTAAGTTAAAATGAGGTCATTCCCGACAGAAGAAGCAGAAAGTAGGATGCAGACACATATAGAGGGAAGCCCGTGTGACGACACAGGGAGAAAGTGGCGTCTACAAGCCAAGGAGAGGGGCCTCAGAAGAATGAACCCTACTGACACCTTGATTTTGGACTTCTAGCCTCCAGAGTTGTGAGAAAAACTTCTCTGTTGAAGCCACAGAACCTGTGGTATTTGTGAATGCAGCACACAGAAACTTCCCACACACTCCCCACTTCCCACACACAGGGGAGACTGTTGCCTATAACATGTAATACTTTTGGTCAAAGAAGTGTTCAGCTGGCTTCTCAGTTTCTCTGCTGAGATAGTGATTTTGGTGGTATCTTTAGCATGCTTCCTGGAAGAATGATCAGTGAATAAGTAAGTAACTTGATAAAGAAAGAGCATCCAAATAAATGGGTGTTTCTTTTCACAGACGCCGTCCAGTTGCCCATGGGAACAGTTCTTCTTGTCCCTTTTCAGACAAAGGAATATCATAGAGACAAAGTTGCAAACTACTTCTCTATGTGAAGGAGCTTTGGTTCAGCTGCAGAGCTAAACTCTCACCTCTGTATGAAATTGGAATTGGCTGTGAGTGATTATAAAGGAAAATCTATTGTCGCTGAAGGATCTTATTTGCAACAAAAGACAAGAACAAGTATTTCTTAGTGTCACTGTGTTCTAGTATGTGGTCTTTATGCTTGGGCTCCTGATTGCTTTCCTGTACCTTGTTGAATTTATTGCTTTTCTGGACCTTGTAAAGAAAATTGCTTTAAAAAACTATAAACTCTGGGCAGCACAATGACAAACTCCTGTATATGTTTTTACCTTTTCTCCTGAACCCATTGAATTTGTGCATTAGAAAATTATCATTATATGTTAAAAATTATATAGCCCAGTGGCTGAGATGGTAAAGAATCTGCCTGCAATGCAGGAGACCTGGGTTTGATCACTGGATTGAAATGATCCCCTGGAGAAGGGAATGGCTACCTACCCCAGTATTCCTGCCTGGAGAATTCCGTGGTCAGAGCAAACTGGTGGGCTACAGCCCTTGGGGTCGGAAACAGAGAGGACTGAGCCACCAACACTTTCACTTTCTTTCATGTTAAAAATTGCCATCCTCCTCCCTTTTGCCTAAACATGTTTAGTTTCTTATTTGAATTTCCTTTATATCTTGGTTTCACAATTTAATTTAATTTGAATTCATATTAAACCTTTAAGCAAATACAGAAGTGATTCTTTCCCCTTGCTCTAATGTTACAAAGAACTTGTCTTCACATGTAGCAATTGCCCGTGTTAATTGTAGTTTTATCTAGACCTCAGTCCTTGTCTCCATTGTTATTTTTATTCATATATCTACCCATCCAGGAACAAAGAAAATGCAATACAACACAATACCAGAACTTCGAAACAGGGACTTCCCTGGTGGTCCAGCGGCTAAGGCTCTACGATCCCAATCGGGGCCTGGGATTGACCCCTTCTCAGGGAACTAGATCCTGCATGCCGAGACTTGGACCCAGCGCAGCCAAATCAATTAAAAAAAAAACAAACTTCAAAGGAAGACACAATGCATGTTTACAGGTAAAGTATCCTACAAGAATTCTAGGGTTGGGTAAAAATTCTGCTTCCAAACCTCCTAGCAAACCCGGTAAGAGAGCAAACACATTTGTTTTCAAGTTGTAAGTGAAGAAAAAAAAACAAGAACTTATTAACTGTATGACCTTGGGCAGGTTTAGTAATCACCCTGTGCCTCTGTTTCTTCATTAGCTTAATAAGAATTATAGAAGTAACTTCCTTATATAGGCATGTTATGGGGAGTAGATCAAATGTGCAAGTATTAGTAAAGCATTAAAAACAGTGGCCGGCACAAGGTAAGCACTATTTCAGTGTTTTTAAAATAAAAAATAAAATAAATGCTGAGGAAAATTCTCAGGGAATGTAAAGTTTCACCCATATCTAATTTTAAAGGATAGTTCTCATTGGGAGCTTCACCTTATCAATAGGAGAGCAAGGGAGGCAAGGTAAAAATGTTCTCTTATGACTTCTCTGTTGCAAACACATTTATGGGATTCATGGAATGTTTTCTTGAGTCATCCCTCAGTAAGCACCGAGGACAGAATGTTGAACTCAGGAAAAGCAATTTTGCAGCAGGCCAGGATAATATGTTCTGAACCTGCAATGTCCTGATGATTGGGCTTTAGCTCTAGATTATAAAGAAATGGATGGGCTCATTTCCTTCAAATAACCCTTCATAAATATCTCTTATCTTATCTGGGCATTTTATAAGCAGTGCAGTGGAAGCATGGAGTTATAGTGTCTGCTAGGGCTTCACATGAAAGTACTCCATCCTGCTGATATAAAGCCAGGGAGTCAGCATAGCGTTTGCTGGTTAATAGCAGACATACCTGCTTTATGTTACTGGCGATGCCAGTGGCTGGCTTGTGACTCTGGGCAAGTTATTTCACTTCTTAGGGTCCTTGGTTTTACCATGTCAGCCATTGCAACCTCACAATAGTGCTTCGAGAATGAAGTGTATGGAGAACATGTAGCGTTAACACGATGAGTGATTACTTAGTCAGGAGTGATGACAAATGGGAATTCCGACTTTTCCTAGTTTGGCGACTGTACGGAGCCTCAGGCATTTCATCTGCAAATTGGGAAAGTAATAGCATTTTCCTTATATGGCTGTTGCAAAGATGAAATGCAGGAGCAAAACACAGTGATTGACATTTATTTATTGCTTAATAAAGGTTACCTGTATACTTTATTCAATCTTCTACTAAATACTGCATGTTCTACTCTCTAACTGAAGTGTGTGTGTGTTAGTCACTCAGACGTGTCTGACTTTGCAACCCCATAGACTATAGCCTGCCAGGCTCCTCTGTCCATGGGGTTCTCCAGACAAGAATACATGGGTTGCCGTGCCCTCCTCCGGGCTAATTGAAGTAACACTGGGTAAAAATGGCATATGTTATATATACATGTATCACATCTTTATCTGTTCATTCTTTGATGAACACTTAGGTTGTATGCTTACCATAAAACTCCTAGAATAAAACATAGGCAGTATTCTCTTTGACATGGGTCTTAGCAGTATTTTTATGCCCATGTCTCCTTAGTTAAGGGAAATAAAAGCAAAAATAAACCAGTGAGAACTAATCAAATGAAAAAGTTTCTGTGCAGCAAAGAAACCATTAACAAGATGAAAAAGACAACCTACTGACTGGGAGAATATATTTGCAAATCATGTCTCTGATAAGGGGTTAATATTCAAAATATATAAGTAACTCATACAACATGAATTCAAACAACCCATTAAAAAATGGGCAGAGGAGTTGAATAAACACTCTTCCAAAGAAAACATAGAGATGGCCAACAAGCATATGAAAAGATGTTCAACATCACTAATTACAAGGGAAACACAAATCAAAACTACAATGAGATATCATGTCACAGCCCTTAGAATGGCTGTCATTGAAAAGGAAAGAAATAATAAGTGTTGGAGAGATGTGGAGAAAAGGAAACACTCCTACACTGTTGGTGGGAATGTAAATTGGTGCAGCCACTATGGAAAACAGTATGCAGAATCCTCAAAAAATTAAGGATCAAACTATCAAATGATCCAGCTATTCTAGTTCTGGATATTTAATCAAAGATATGAAACAAATTTGTTAAGATATGTGCACACTTATGTTCATCACAGCATTATTTACAAAAGGCAAGATAGGGAAATCCCCAATGTTCCTAACTAAGGGACAAATCAATCCTTTTGATCTTCCCAAGTTTGAGCTTGAAATGATTTGATTTTTAGCTTAGTTAGTTATGATTTACTTATGGCTTCAGGTTTTACAGTGTCCTGGGGTCTGAACACCATTGAAATGATCAATTTTTTTTCTGTCTTTTAGCTCTGTCCTCATAATTATCTCTGCTACTTACTCAGAAAAATTCCTAGGGGGTAGAAGATTGGAGATATGTTGGCCTGAACCATTCTTTTTATATTTGAGCTATTATAGATTTTTCTTTCTTTTGCCTGCCCTCACAGTTAAAACGTGGCTGGTGTCTCCTAATCATTTCCTCTTCCATCTATGGCAACTTTGCTTGGAATTTGCAAAGTCAGATTGGATTTGCTGCTAAGGATGTAAGTGTATTCAGCTCTTTGCTTGTCTCTCTCTGGAACATATTAATAGCTCATTAATGCTTTTTTTTTTTTTTATTGCCACTGCTCTTTGATAGCTTTATAGAAAAGTAGTTTTTCCCCCCTTATTGTTACCATGGGGATGACGATATTTTGCACTGTTCTACATCCTAATCAGAAAAAGAACTCCCTCAACAACCTTAAAGCATTTATTATTTTCTGATTATAAACTCTGGGATCAGTTCTGTGATTTATAAAGTTTATATTATGGGATTCCTTTACATATTAAGGAGACAGCAGAAGGGTATTGGATGTGTAATTGGAATTTCTGAACTACCAAATCCACTATTTATTTGTTTTTTGATTCTCTGCATGTTTTTCACAAGAGAGAAGATGATTGGCAGTGAAATATCAAGAGACAAGCAAAGGACACAGATTCCTTTAGTGTAGATGAAGAATAAAGGATTTAACAGCATGGTGATGGCTTTACCAATTTGGAGATTCAGGAGTTTTCTTTCTTCTGGAGGGGCAGTTTCCGTGACCTTAGATGGTGACACTGCCTGTATGTGGTGGGGCGCTCCGTAGGCAGGCAGGTGTTTTCAGGAATCTGGGTCCAAGAAGACCGGTCTTCCCCGCTGGACTTTATGTCCCTGTGACTGTACAGAGAAGCACCTGTCATTCTACTGCTGCTGCTGCTAAGTCGCTTCAGTCGTGTCCGACTCTGTGCGACCCCATAGATGGCAGCCCACCAGGCTCCTTTGTCCCTGGGATTCTCCAGGCAAAAACACTGGAGTGGGTTGCCATTTCCTTCTCCAATGCATGAAAGTGAAAAGTGAAAGTGAAGTCGCTCAGTCGTATCCGACTCTTAGTGACCCCATGGACTGCAGCCTACCAGGCTCCTCTGTCTATGGGGTTTTCCAGGCAAAAGTACTGGAGTGGGGTGCTCTAAGCCTATGTTATGTGTTTACCTGCTGCTCTGGGGAAACCTGCTCAGGTTAACCCTATTGGTTGTCCTGGTGATGTTATGTCCATCTTTTATCCCTTTGTATGCATTTCAGTCCCAGCACCCTTCTGGGAACATACAGAATCAGAGATCACTTTTTATCACTCCTGGGATCTGATTGGTTCCCAGGTGGCTCAGAGGTAAAGAATCTGCCTGCCAATGCTGGAGACACAGGAGATACAAGTTTGCTTTCTGGGTTGGGAAGAGCCCCTGGAGAAGGAAATGGCAACTCACTCTAGTATTCTTCCCTGGGAAATCCCATGGATAGAGGAGCCTGGTGGGCTACAGTCCATCGGGTTGCAAAGAGTTGGACACAACTGAGCACGCATGCGCTTATGCACGGGATCTGATTTTCCCACAAAGAAATGGGCAGAAGGCCTTTCCTAAGTGCTGTCTTGACACATGAGAAAGACATTGGCACTCTTTCTGCATCTAATTGTACATATTAAGTATGTGGGTTTTATATATTAATTATACCTCATAAAGTTGTAAGAAATAAACTCAATCAACATCACACTTCTCACAAATAAAGTGGACTTAATAACAATACTTAACTTGCTGCTAGTGATGGTAAAGACAATAGATGAACTTGCTTTGAAAAATGCAGAGTCCTAGACACATTGAGATGGAAGTGATTCCATAGGGCTTTTGGGTTTGGATGTGACACAGTGATTATGTAACCCATTAGAGAGGTTTTAGATGATCGTAGTACTAGATTTAGCTGTTTCAGGTTCTGACATGTGGGGGGAAGGTCCTCTCCATTCACAAGAAGATACTGAGTATAAGGGGTAGAGGAGCAAATGCAAAGAAAGAAAGAGGAGAAATTTGATCTTGTCCAGATTTGGCCAAAATTTTTGATGTGCTAAGGTGTTTTACTTTATGCTGGAAGTATCTGAGAACTAGGGAAGGATTTAAGAGTTTTATATTTTCTCTTTTTCTTCCTGAGACTGTACTCTGCTCATTTGTCTTGTACCTGTGCCATATCTGTTTTTTCTGCATCTTTTAGTAAAATGTTTTAGAGCTAAATTAACTAGGTTTAAATTATGTTTAATGTTGACAAATGTCTGATGTTGCTATTTCTTGAGATTTGTATATTTATGCATGTACAGTCCATCTCCAAAGCCACTATTTTATAAAGTTGCACTGAAATGCATTGATTTTGAAGGAGAAACATACAAATGGCCAACAGGTATATGAAACGATGCTCAACATCACCAGTCATCTGGGAAAAAATGCAAATCAAAACCACAATGAGATATCGCTTCACACCTGTCAGGATGGTTATTATTCAAAACAAAAGCAAACATAAAACCCGAACAAACCAAAAACCAAAAGACACGTGTTGGGAGAGTGAGAGGAAGAGGGAGCCTCTGTGCACTACTGCTGCGAATGTAAACTGATGCGGCCACTGTGAAAACGGTATGCAGTTTCTCAAAACAAAGTAGAACTACCCTGTGACCCAGCGAAACCACTTTGGGTATATACTGAAAGAAAACTAAATCAATATCTCAGATAGAGATCTTTACTCTTACGTTCACTGTAGCATTATTCACGAAAGCCAAGACATGGAAGCCACCTAAATGTCCATCTACAGATGTATGGATAAAGAAAATGTGGCAAACACCTAAAATGAAATGTTATTCAAGCTTAGAAAAGAAGGAAATCCTGCCATTTGCAACAATGTGGATGAACCTGGAGGACATTATACTAAGTGAACTAAGTCAGACAGCAGGAAAAATGCTGCATACCACTTACAAGAGGAATGTAAATCACAGAAGCAGTGACTCAGAACCACAGTTGCTAGGGACTGGAGTTAGGGAAGACGGGGAGGTATCAGTCAGAAGGTGCAAAGATTCAGTAATACAAGATAAAAAAGTCTTAGATATCTATTGCAGAGCATAGTGGCTATAGTTAACAATACTGTATTATATACTTAAACATTTTCTAAAGGATAGATCTTACGTTGAGTGTTCTTATCATAAAAACATGATAAGTAAGGAGAGTATGAGGAAACTTTTGGAGGTGATGGGTAGGTTTAAGGTATAGATTGTGGTAATGATTTCATGGGTGCATACTTATTTCCAAACTCATCAAGTCATGTATATTAAATACATACAGCTTTTTGTATGTCAATCATACCTCAATAAAGTACTTTAAAAATGGGTTTATCTTGCCATCTACTTTGCAGCATTACCAGATCTACTACCCGTGGTAGTATTTCGAGTGCTCTGGCTTCTGATAAGTGAAACTCTGATATGTATGCTGATTCAGTAATAACATGTTGACTCACATATTGAATACACGGTTACATAGACAGGCCATTGTTAGACGTGGTCAGTTTTTTGGTTAGTCCCTCGCCTCCAGGACATTCCAATCTATCAGAGACTAAGAAGAGCTAGAACCCGTTTGTCACTGGTGAAGCTGGGGAGTTTTGCTGCAAATAAATCCCGGGATATCTTCATTTGGTTTGCAAACAGGTGCCAAAACAGAAATCCTACAAGACAAAATTTAACAGGTGAGGAAGACTTTCTTCAAGGCTGTTGCAACAGAGAAGAAAGGCCAGACCTTAAGTCTGAACTTAACTCTGCTGAAACAAAGGGTCGGAGAGTTTTGAATAGCCAAGGAATGGGGTCACCTGTATTTACTAACGGATCTTTCTCAGAGGAAAAGTAAACTTTCTCCTATCTTCAGTGACTGAAGGCAGTTTTACAACTTGGAGCAACGTGCTCCCGGAAGTTGGGCCCCTACCCTACCACAGAAACTGGGAGACTGAAGAGCTCTTTTCCTTGATGTTAACGTTTCAAAGTGGTGGCTCCCAGTTCCTGGAGGAAGACATTCCTGGAAGGTACAAGGAGCAAGAGGCCTTTAAAAGGATTTACATATCAAACGGGCAGAGAAAGAATTTACAAGTTTTCTAAAGAAAGGGAAGTCAGGGTCTAAAGTCTGGAAAAAGCCTGTCTGAAGTTTCTTCAAACTGGGTCTCTTGGTCATCTGCACGATGGAACATTTTATGTAAACCACACTGCTAAGTCGCTTCAGTCGCGTCCGACTCTGTGCGTCCCCATAGACGGCAGCCCACCAGGCTCCACCGTCCCTGGGATTCTCCAGGCAAGAACACTGGAGTAGGTTGCCATTTCCTTCTCCAATGCATGAAAGTGAAAAAATAAAGTGAAGTCGCTCAGTCGTATCCGACTCCTAGCGACCCCATAGACTGCAGCCTACCAGGCTCCTCCATCCATGGGATTTTCCAGGCAAGAGTACTGGAGTGGGGTGCCATTGCCTTCTGCGGTAAACAGCACTGTGGACACATTTTATGTTAATTCAACAAAACAGCCCTTGATTGAAGTTTACGGTCTGCAAAGCCTTTTTTCGTATGTTGTTTCTTTTTATTTTCACAACCACCCCATGAGTACTGTATAATTGTTATGTCTAATCTCTTGGAAACTTGGTTCCCAGTAATATTAAACGAATTAACAGCATCGTGTAGCTGGCAAACGGTGGAAGAGGTTTTTTCAGGCATCGGACTCCTGTGTGCTTTTTTTTTTTAAAATAATGATAACTTCTTTTTAAAAACTTAAAATTTATTTATTTATTTATTTTAAAATTCTTTGGCTGTTCTGGGTCTTCACTGCTGCACAGGCTTTTCTCCAGCTGTGGCAAGTCGGGGCTGCTCTCTAGTAGCGGTGTGCGGGCCTCTGACATGGTGGATTCTCTTGTCGTGGAGCACGGGCCCTAGGGCACGTGGGCTTCAGCTGTGGCTCCTGGTCTCTAGAGTACAGGCTCAGTAGTTGTGGCACATGGGCTTAGTTGCTCCGTGGCATATAGAATCTTCCTGGACCAGGGCTCAAACCTTGCATTGGCAGGGAGGGATTTTTCACCACTGAGCCACCAGGGAAGCCCCCATACTTCTTATTTAAGGGGAATCTGTGGTAAAATTCTTGCGGAAAACAAAGGAAAACAATTGGTCTTTTTTTTTTTTTTAATTCAGGATTCCCCTTTTTCTTTAAATTGTATTAACGTAACAGAAGTAAGATAGAGAACCTTGTATGATAATAAGTACAGAGTCATGTCAATCCCCTATTAAAATGAGTTTAAATTCCATATATATGTGTTATTATACTGTATTGGTGTTTTTTACTGGATGCTTGGGGCTAGTGCACTGGGACGACCCAGAGGGATGGTATGGGGAGGGAGGAGGGAGGAGGGTTCAGGATGGGGAACACATGTATACCTGTGGTGGATTCATTTAGATATTTGGCAAAACTAATACAATTATGTAAAGTTTAAAAATTAAATAAAATTAAAAAAAATAAAATGAGTTTATAAGAGTGTTATTTAGGAACAGTAACTAATAAAAGCCAATTTTTACTTGCCATAAATATCTATAGCTCAGTGATTTCTTCTTATGCTCACTAAACATACTTCCTGGAGTTTTTGAAATTTCTTGCCTTAAAATATTTTATGGGATATGCTCTAGGATTTTAGCACAAACAAAGGAAGATGGAGACTTTTAGTTCAGGTGTGAGTTTTAATTTCATGAGCTATTTAACAGCTTCCAAATAGAATTTTCTCAGTGCCAGAATCCAATGCAGAGGTTTTCTTTGTCATGTTTTCAGCTTAATCTGAACATGATTTGGATGATGGCGAGAAGGCCTTGTCTAAACAGTACTGTCTAGACCCTCTTGATGCATTTGCATCAGTTCTCTACGTGTCTCCTTGTTCAGCACCAGCACCAGGGTACTCTGTACACCGTGTGCTCGTGGCCTGCACAGCCCTCCTCTAGTTTCTGTGTGGGGCATGCTGTCAGTTGAGATTTTCTTCTAGTCCTTTATGCCCCTTCCTCCTCATTCTTCTCTTTTGAAATTTATTGCAGTTTTGATTTCCTGCCATGGTAATGGGTTATCTTTTATGACTGTGCAGATAAGTGCTTTCATGTGGAGAAACTCTTCAACATTCCTGTCTCTCTCTAGATAATAGCTTAGAAGCGCTATTCATGGAGGTTCTTAACTGTGTTAATAGAGCAGGACACCCTGTCATCTATTTTACAGGGTCTCTCGGTGTTTTCAGTCCTTACAGTCCAGGTTTGGAACGTCATTGAGGCAAACAGCTCTGCAAGCTTTACAGCTGGGTACAGAAGAGGATGATACCTACCATGACACAGGTTGGTTGGGAGGATGGGGCAGGCTCATTATGTACCGTATTCTGCTTTCATTTTGACTATAAACATTTGGAGCTGAAAGGTATCATCTAGTGGCTCCACTGCAGTGGTTCTCAACTGGGAGCGATTTCTCTCTCCCTCTAGGACACTTGGCAATGCTTTGAGTCACAACTGAAGGGGGCCATACCCCTGGCACGTAATATGTAGAAGTCAGGGATGCTGGAAAACCTCCCTCCATGCCCGAGAACCCCTCTGGCTGCCAACAGAGAATTACCCAGTCCAAAGTGTCAAGTCCCAAGGTTTAGAAAACTTGCATGTCAGCTCTATTTTTTAAAAAAATTTGTTTATGGCTGCACTGGGTCTTCTCTGATGCTTGGGCTTTTCTCTAGTTGCAGCAAGCAGGCTCCAGGGTGCGTGGGCTTCAGAAGTTGCAAGTGAGGGTTCAGTAGTTGGGGTTTGTGGGCTTGGGAGTGCCGGCTTAGTTGTTACGGTGCCCAGGCTTTGTTGCTCTGTGGTATGCGGGATCTTCCTGGGTCAGAGATGGAACCCGTGTTTCCTGTATTGGCAGGCGGCTTCTTTACCACTGAGCCACCAGGGAAGCCCAGTCTATTTTTAATGGCTCTTAGTGGAAATGCCAATCCACTCCAGTACCCTTGCCTGGAAAATCCCATGGACAGAGGAGCCTGGTAATGCAAGCTATAGTCCATGGGGTTGCAAAGAGTCAGACACGACTGAGTGACTTCACTTTCAGTGGCTAAGGCTGTACCAAGACCAGTCAGTATTCCAAAGTTGGGGAATCTCAGTCAGAACCTAGGTTCGGGCAGATTGGAAGCCAGAGGCTCAGGCAGCAGATTTTAAAACATGCAAATACAAACAGTCCTGTGGGATTGAAAGCAAAGGCCCCACCGGCCACCAGAGTCAAGTGATGTAGAGGTGTCCCTTGGAGGCAGTCTCAAACACCAGAGGACCAGATGTAAAACCAGAGCATCAAACGAGTCTGAAATATTAAATGAAAAATTTTCAAATATATGCAATTTGTAAATTTTAAATTGGGCACCTTTCTGAGTCTCATGATGAAATTTTGTGCCCTCCTGCTCTAAATTGTAGAGCACCCATTACTCAGTACCCATCTTGGTTATCAAACTGACTGTCACTGTGTTACTGAACCACACTTGAGTCTGCTGGCCCATGCGCAGTAAGCCAATCCACTGGGACTGGATTATGGTGAAGAAAAAGGCAGTGTTTATTGTAAGGCACCAGCCAATGAGTCCAGGACAGCTAATGTTCAAAAACACCTGAACACCCCGATGGGTTTCAGGGAGACATTTTTAAAAGCTAGTTGTAGGAGACCCAAGGTGTGGGAGTGTCTCAGGGCATAGTTCTCTGACAGGTTAATGGTGAGGTAAGAGGGCAATATTACAGGGGTTAACATGATCAATCCTGAGGCTCCAGTACGTCTGGGGGGTCTGTGTGCTTATGATCATCAAGTAGCTAACTTCTTCCATTCGGTGATGGTTTTAGCATCTGTAAAGCAAAGCAGGAAAATGTGCATCAGATACTGTTGTCTAAGTACTTCAGAGAGGAGGCAAAGCCGAGGACTTATGGGGAGGATTCTCTCACCTGAAGGCCTCATAGGTCCTGCTTAGTTACAATAGCATCACAATGCTTGTGTACTAGAAACACTTATTTTACTTAATAATGGCCCCAAAGTGCAAGAGTAGTGATGCTGCAATTCAGATATATAAAGTTTTTCCTTTAAGTGAAAAGATGAAAGTTCTTTACTTAATAAAGAAAAAAAAAATATGCTGAGGTTGCTAAGATCTAGAAATAACAAATGTTTCCTCTATGAAATTGTGAAGAAGGAAAAAAGAAATTTGTGTCAGTTCAGCTGTTGGACTTCAGACTTCAGAAGATACAGCCATTGTGTGGTAAGTGTTTAGTTAAAAGATGGACAAGGCAATAAATTTGTACAATAACGTATTTAGAGACCACATTTATAACTTTTATTACAATATAGTGTATAGTTCAGTTCAGTCGCTCAGTCGTATCCAACTCTTTGCGACCCCATGAACCAGCATGCCAGCCCTCCCTGTCCGTCACCAACTGCTGGAATCTACCCAAACCCATGTCCATTGAGTCAATGATGCCATCCAACCATCTCACCCTCTGTCATCCCCTTCTCCTCCTGCCTTCAATCTTTCCCAGAATCAGGGTCTTTTCAAATGAGTCAGCTCTTTGCATCAGGTGGCCAAAGTTTTGGAGTGTCAGCTTCAGCATCAGTCCTTCCATTGAACACCCAGGACCGATCTCCTAAATGATGGACTGGTTGGATCTCCTTGCAGTCCAAGGGACTCTCAAGAGTCTTCTCCAACACCACAGTTCAAAAGCATCAATTCTTCGGCGCTCAGCCTTCTTCACAGTCCAACTCTCACATCCATACATGACTATTGGAAAAACCATAGCCTTGACTAGACAGACCTTTGTTGACAAAGTAATGTCACTGCTTTTTATTTTTATTTATTTTTTTAATGTTTTTTTTAAATTTAATTTAATTTTATTTTTAAACTTTACAATATTGTATTAGTTTTGGCAAATATAATCTGCCACAAGTATACCCGCGTTCCCCATCCTGAACCCTCCACCCTCCTCCCTCCCCTCCCCTCCCTCTGGGTCGTCCC
>NW_011494867.1:2432685-2433056 GCF_000754665.1 Bison bison bison
CTGGGTCGTCCCAGTGCACCAGCCCCAAGCATCCAGTACCGTGCATCGAACCTGGACTGGCGACTTGTTTCATACAGATATTATACATGTTTCAGTGCTATTTTCCCAAATCTCCCCACCCTCTCCCTCTCCCACAGAGTCCATAAGACTGATCTATATATCGGTGTCTCTTTTGCTGTCTCGTACACAGGGTTATTGTTTCCATCTTTCTAAATTCCATATATATGCGTTAGTATACTGTATTGGTGTTTTTCTTTCTGGCTTACTTCACTCTGTATAATAGGTTCCAGTTTCATCCATCTCATTAGAACTGATTCAAATGTATTCTTTTTAATGGCTGAGTAATACTCCATTGTGTATATGTACCACAG
>NW_011494867.1:2433156-2436542 GCF_000754665.1 Bison bison bison
AGGTTCTCCATAGTGGCTGTACTAGTTTGCATTCCCACCAACAGTGTAAGAGGGTTCCCTTCTCTCCACACCCTCTCCAGCATTTATTGCTTGTAGACTTATGGATCGCAGCCATTCTAACTGGCGTGAAATGGTACCTCATAGTGGTTTTGATTTGCATTTCTCTGATAATGAGTGATGTTGAGCATCTTTTCATGTGTTTGTTAGCCATCTGTATGTCTTCTTTGGAGAAATGTCTATTTAGTTCTTTGGCCCATTTTTTGATTGGGTCATTTATTTTTCTGGAGTTGAGCTGTAGGAGTTGCTTGTATATTTTTGAGATTAGTTGTTTGTCCGTTGCTTCATTTGCTATTATTTTCTCCCATTCTGAAGGCTGCCTTTTCACCTTGCTAATAGTTTCCTTTGTTGTGCAGAAGCTTTTAAGTTTAATTAGGTCCCATTTGTTTATTTTTGCTTTTATTTCCAATATTCTGGGAGGTGGGTCATAGAGGATCCTGCTGTGATGTATGTCGGAGAGTGTTTTGCCTATGTTCTCCTCTAGGAGTTTTATAGTTTCTGGTCTTACAGAGATGCAGTAAGATTAGATCTCAATTACAGGAGAAAAACTATTAAAAATTCCAACATATGGAGGATGAACAACACCCGGCTGAATAACCAACAAATCACAGAAGAAATCAAAAAAGAAATCAAAATTTACATAGAAACTAATGAAAATGAAAACACAACAACTCAAAACCTGTGGGACACTTTAAAAGCAGTCCTAAGGGGAAAGTTCATAGCAATACAGGCACACCTCAAGAAACAAGAAAAAACTCAAATAAATAACCTAACCCTACACCTAAAGCAACTAGAAAAGGAAGAAATGAAGAACCCCAGGGTTAGTAGGAGGAAAGAAATCTTAAAAATTAGGGCAGAAATAAATGCAAAAGAAACAAAAGAGACCATAGCAAAAATCAACAAAGCCAAAAGCTGGTTCTTTGAAAGGATAAATAAAATGGACAAACCATTAGCCAGACTCATCAAGAAACAAAGGGAGAAAAATCAAATCAATAAAATTAGAAACGAAAATGGAGAGATCACAACAGACAATACTGAAATACAAAGGATCATAAGAGACTACTATCAACAATTATATGCCAATAATGGACAACGTGGAAGAAATGGACAAATTCTTAGAAAAGTACAACTTTCCAAAACTCGACCAGGAAGAAATAGAAAATCTTAACAGACCCATCACAAGCACGGAAATTGAAACTGTAATCAAAAATCTTCCAGCAAACAAAAGCCCAGGTCCAGACGGCTTCACAGCTGAATTCTACCAAAAATTTAGAGAAGAGCTAACACCTATCCTGCTCAAACTCTTCCAGAAAATTGCAGAGGAAGGTAAACTTCCAAACTCATTCTATGAGGCCACCATCACCCTAATACCAAAACCTGACAAAGATCCCACAAAAAAGAAAACTACAGGCCAATATCACTGATGAACATAGATGCAAAAATCCTTAACAAAATTCTAGCAGTCAGAATCCAACAACACATTAAAAAGATCATACACCATGACCAAGTGGGCTTTATCACAGGGATGCAAGGATTCTTCAATATCCACAAATCAATCAATGTTATACACCAAATTAACAAATTGAAAAACAAAAACCATATGATTATCTCAATAGATGCAGAGAAAGCCTTTGACAAAATTCAACATCCATTTATGATAAGAACTCTCCAGAAAGCAGGAATAGAAGGAACATACCTCAACATAATAAAAGCTATATATGACAAACCCACAGCAAACATTATCCTCAATGATGAAAAATTGAAAGCATTTCCTCTAAAGTCAGGAACAAGACAAGGGTGCCCACTTTCACCATTACTATTCAACATAGTTTTGGAAGTTTTGGCCACAGCAATCAGAGCAGAAAAAGAAATAAAAGGAATCCAAATTGGAAAAGAAGAAGTAAAACTCTCACTGTTTGCAGATGACATGATCCTTTACACAGAAAACCCTAAAGACTCCACCAGAAAATTACTAGAACTAATCAATGATTATAGTAAAGTTGCAGGATACAAATCAACACACAGAAATCCCTTGCATTCCTATACACTAATAATGAGAAAACTGAAAGAGAAATTAAGGAAACAATTCCATTCACCATTGCAATGGAAAAAATAAAATACTTAGGAATATATCTACCTAAAGAAACCAAAGACCTATATATAGAAAACTATAAAACACTGGTGAAAGAAATCAAAGAGGACACTAATAGATGGAGAAATATACCATGCTCATGGATTGGAAGAATCAATATAGTGAAAATGAGTATACTACCCAAAGCAATTTATAGATTCAATGCAATCCCTATCAAGCTACCAACGGTACTCTTCACAGAGCTAGAACAAATAATTTCACAATTTGTATGGAAATACAAAAAACCTCAAATAGCCAAAGCTATCTTGAGAAAGAAGAATGGAACTGGAGGAATCAACCTACCTGACTTCAGGCTCTATTACAAAGCCACAGTTATCAAGACAGTATGGTACTGGCACAAAGACAGAACTATTGATCAATGGAACAAAATAGAAAGCCCAGAGATAAATCCACGCACATATGGACACCTTATCTTTGACAAAGGAGGCAAGAATATACAATGGATTAAAGACAACCTCTTTAACAAGTGGTGCTGCGTAAACTGGTCAACCACTTGTAAAAGAATGAAACTAGACCACTTTCTAACACCATACACAAAAATAAACTCAAAATGGATTAAAGATCTCAATGTAAGATCACTGCTTTTTAATATGCTGTCTAGGTAGGAGAAGGCACTGGCGACCCACTCCAGTACTCTTCCCTGGAAAATCCATGGATGGAAGAGCCTGGTAGGCTGCAGTCCATGGGGTCGCTAAGAGTCGGACATGACTGAGCGACTTCACTTTCACTTTTATGCATCGGAGAAGGAAATGGCAACCCACTCCAGTGTTCTTGCCTGGTGAATCCCAGGTATGGGGGGGAGCCTGGTGGACTGCCATCTCTGGGGTCGCACAGAGTCGGACACGACTGACGTGGCTTAGCAGCAGCAGCAGGTTGGTCATAACTTTCCTTCCAAGGAGTAAGTGTCTTTTAATTTCATGGCTGCAATCACCATCTGCAGTGATTTTGGAGCCCCCAAAAATAAAGTCAGCCACTGGTTCCCCATCTATTTGCCATGAAGTGATGGGACCGGATGCCATGATCTTAGTTTTCTAAATGTTGAGCTTTAAGCCAACTTTTTCACTCTCCTCTTTCACTTTCATCAAGAGGCTCTTTAGTTCTTCTTCACTTTCTGCCATAAGGGTGGTGTCATCTGCATATCTAAGATTATTGATATTTCTCCCGGCAATCTTGATTC
>NW_011494867.1:2436642-2440329 GCF_000754665.1 Bison bison bison
CATCTGCATATCTAAGATTATTGATATTTCTCCCGGCAATCTTGATTCCAGCTTGTGCTTCATCCAGCCCAGCATTTCTCATGATGTACTCTGCATAGAAGTTAAATAAGCAGGGTGACAATATACAGCCTTGACGTACTCCTTTTCCTATTTGGAACCAGTCTGTTGTTCCATGTCCGGTTCTAACTGTTGCTTCCTGACCTGCATACAGGTTTCTCAAGAGGCAGGTCAGGTGGTCTGGTATTCTCATCTCTTTCAGAATTTTCCACAGTTTATTGTGATCCACACAGTCAAAGGCTTTGGCATAGTCAATAGAGCAGAAATAGATGTTTTTCTGGAACTCTCTTACTTTTTCAATGATCCAGCAGTTGTAGGCCATTTGATCTCTGGTTCCTCTGCCTTTTCTTAAACCAGCTTCAACATGTGGAAGTTCAGGGTTCACGTATTGCTGAAGCCTGGCTTGCAGAATTTTGAGCTTTACTAGCGTGTGAGGAGTGCAATTGTGTGGTAGTTTGAGCATTCTTTGGCATTGCCTTTCTTTGGGATTGGAATGAAAACTGACCTTTTCCAGTCCTGTGGCCACTGCTGAGTTTTCCAATAGTGTTTTAACTGTTCTATTTTATTATTAGTTATTGTTGTTAATCTCTTTCTGTGACTAATTTATAAGTTAAACATTATCACAGGTATGTTTGTATATGAAAAACTTTATACACAAGGCCTAGTACTATCTTTAGTTTCAGGCATGGGAGGGAGGTTGGGGGGGTGTCATAGAACACATTCTCCACAAATAAGGGGGACCTACTTCTTTAGGTATTTGGTATTTTTTTCATGATGTACAAAGAATTCACTTCAAAACTCATTTGCAAATTTTTTTGTTGTTGGTATATGAAAATATAATTTTTGTTTATTGATCTATCCAGGGACCTACCTAGCTAAAATAATTTACTAATTCCATTAGTTTGTATTAGGTTCTACATATGTTGTATGTAGGTTCTACATGTTAATCTTCGTATTTTCATAAGCTGCAAATAATAAAAGCTTTACTTTACTTAAAAAAAAAAATATTGGGGCACAAGACAGAAAGTTGGGTCACCTGACACTAAACCCGGCACCAGATGTGAAACCATGTCACATGACTTATTATCGGGTACCTGACGTGAATCTGGGACCTGACATAAAACTGGGACACTTGATGTAAACTCAGGGGCAACAGACGTAAAACCCCAAAGCTGACTTAAAACCCGGTTCCCCATGGAAAACTGGGGTACCAGACGTTGAACTGGGTGCCTAAGGTAGAGCCTGGGTCCCTAACGGAAACCTCGGTGCCTGTAGAACCTGGGTGCCTGACGTAAAAACCAGGCACCGGACATAAACCTGGGTGCCTGACGTAAAAACCTGTGGCTTAATGTAGAACTCTGGCGCCTGATGTAAAAATACGGTGCCTAATGTAGAACCTGGACTCTAACATAAACCTGGGCGCCTGATGTAAAAACCAGGCACATTAAAACACTGGGCTCCTGACGTAAACCTGGGCACCCGACATGACCTCTGGTGTAGAAGCCCAGCACCTGATGTGGGCGGCTGATGCAGAACCCTGCCGTGTGACGTAGAAACTGGGTGCCTGACGTAAACCGGGGAGCCTGACTAGAACCAGGCGTCTGACGTAGAAACCGGGCGCCTGACGTAAGTCTGGGTGCCTGATGTAAAACCGGGTGCCTGACATAGAAACTGGGTGTCTGACATACCTGGGCGTCTGAGGTAAAACTAGGCGCCTGATGTAAACCTGGGCTCCTGACGTAGAATCGAGTGCCTGATGTAAACCTGGGCGTCTGACGTAAAAGCCGGGTATCTGACGTGAACCTGGAACCTGACAGGAGACTGGGGTACTTGATGTAAACCTGGGGGCACCGGACATAGAAGCTGACATTGTACCTGAAACTGGGCACCTGACATAATAACGGGGCACGAAATATACAGCTGGGTGACCTGGCGTAAAACCCAGCACCTATATCAAACCACGCACCTGATGTAAAACTGAGCACCAAACTGAAACCCAGGAACTTAGGTCGTACCAGGGCCTGATGTGTGCAAAGTCCCTCCTGGGAGATCCCGGCCTTGGAAGAAGGGCAGAGACGCCGCCTGCGGGTCTCCCTCTGAGCGAGCCCCAGCCGGCTCCGGCTCCCGGGTGTGTGACATCAGACACCGGCCGCTGAGCCGACGCTTCAGGACCAGCAAAGCCTCTGCCGCGCAGGCTGGGCGTCCCTGGAGGCGGCTTCCGCGCTGGGCGCTGGCGGGTGAGTCAGCACCGGCCTTCCAGAGCTGTTTCCCAGATGGCCGCAGTGTGGGTCTGGTGAGGTGAGCCCCCTTGGTTTTCAAAGCTAGATGTTTTGGAGGCTCATGTCAGATGTGGGTCATGAAGGTTGGGGGTGCCTCATGTGGGGTTCAAAGCCTTCACTCCTCAGGGAGAAGCAGAAGGTGTGAGTTCCCTCCTGACTGTGGGTTGCCGCTCGGGGGGTGAGGTTTGTGGGGATCCGTGTGCACCCTGTCCTACCCGCTCCTTCTCTCCTCCTCCCGAGACGTAGGTGCCGCTCAACCAACCGGTCTTAAGGTTTTATTCCCAAGAGGGAGTTGTTCCATACGTAACTGTAGGTTTGGTGTGTAGGTCACTGTGCTGGACTGGAATCTCCTTAATAAGATTTTCTCAAATGTTTAGTGTTCCACTGCTGTTGTTTATTTTGACAGAAAACTAAAGCCAAAAGTGGACCTCAAGCTTGTGGTACAACTCAGGGGCATTGACATCAAGATACTGTCATCTTGATTTACAAGCCAGAGTGCCGTCCTGCTGCTGTTTTGAATCACTTAAAGCAGGAAAATTTCCTCCATTGGTTTGTGCTTAAATACAGAAATCAAGAGAAATGGGCATATTCTCTTCTGAATCCCTAATGTTTCAAGAGAACCGTGTATTTCTTTGTGAGATTTTCCCCGTAGTATTAAATCAGATGCCTGGTGCAAGTGAACTATGCCCAATTCTCTAGTTTATTTCTCTGAAGCATGTCATATCCTCTTAGTGGTGATAGAAAAAAATAACTTCAGGAAAATTTAGATTTTGTAGCAACCATAGAGTATGTAAATATTTATTTTCATAGAGTCTAGGTAAATTGCTCTAAGAAATTTCAGAAATGGTTTATATTTATTTCACAATTCCGTTTGTCTTATTCACTTCAATTAGACATTATCTGAGCTAATAAACCTCAACTTAGACTTTCAGTGACCTACTTCACGTGAAGCATCACTACCTTAGGAAGCATCACTACAAACAAAGCTAGAGGAGGTGAAGAATTCCAATTGAGTTATTTCAAATCCTAAAGGATGATGCTGTGAAAGTGCTGCACTCAATATGCCAACAAATTAGGAAAACTCAGCAGTGGCCACAGGAATGGGAAAGGTCAGTTTTCATTCCAGTCCCAAAGAAAGGCAATGCCAAAGAACGTTCAAAGTACTGTACACTTGCATTCATCTTAGTTTAGTTCAGTTCAGTTGCTCAGTCGTGTCCGACTCTTTGTGACCTCATGGACTGCAGCACGCCAGGCCTCCCTGTCCATCACCAACTCCTGGAGTTTACCCAAACTCATGTCCATTGAGTTGGTGATGCCATCCAGCCATCTCACCCTCTGTCATCCCCTTCTC
>NW_011494867.1:2440429-2478591 GCF_000754665.1 Bison bison bison
ATACTCAAACTCATATCCATCAAGTCAGTGATGCCATCCAACCATCTCATCCTCTGTCATCCCCTTCTCCTGCCCTCAATCTTTTCCAGCATCAGGGTCTTTTCAAATGAGTCAGCTCTTCGCATCAGGCGGCCAAAGTATTGGAGTTTCAGCTTCAACATCAGTCCTTCCAATGAACACTCAGTACTGATCTCATTTAGGATAGACTCGTTGGATCTCCTTGCAGTCCAAGGGACTCTCGAGAGTCTTCTCCAACACCACAGTTCAAAAGCATCAATTCTTCAGTGCTCAGCTTTCTTTATAGTCCAGCTCTCACATCCATACATGACTACTGGAAAAACGATAGCCATGACTAGATGGACCTTTGTTGGCAAAGTAATGTTTCTGCTTTTTAATATGCTGTCTAGGTTGGTCATAACTTTCCTTCCAAGGAGCAAGCGTCTTTTAATTTCATGGCTGCAGTCACCATCTGCAGTGATTTTGGAGCCCAAAAAAATAAAGTCAGCCACTGTTTCCACTATTGCCCCATCTATTTGCCATGAAGTGATGGGACCAGATGCCACGATCTTAGCACTCATCTCATACACTAGCAAAGTAATGCTCAAAGTTCTCCAAGCCAGGCTTCAACAGTATATGAACTGTGAACTTCCAGATGTTCAGGCTGGATTTAGAAAAGGCAGAGGAACCAGAGATCAAATTGCCAACATCCTTTGGATCATCAAAAAAGCAAGAGAGTTCCAGAAAAAACATCTACTTCTGCTTTATTGACTATGCCAAAGCCTTTGACTGTGTAGATCACAACAAACTGTGAAAATTCTTTAAGAGTTGGGAATACCAGACCACCTGACCTGCCTCCTGAGAAATCTATGTGCAGGTCAAGAAGCACCAGTTAGAACTGGACATGGAACAACAGACTGGTTCCAAATTGGGAAAGGAGTGTGTCAAAGCTGTATATTGTCACCCTGCTTATTGCAGGCTGATGTGAAGAACTGACTCATTTGAAAAGACCCTGATGGTGGGAAAGATTGAAGGCAGGAGGAGAAGGGGACATCAGAGGCTAAGTTGGTTTGGATGGCATCTCTGACTTGATGGACATGAGTTTGAGTAAACTCTAAGAGTTGGTGATGGACAGGAAAGTCTGGCGTGCTGCAGTCCATTGGGGTTGCAAAGAATCGGACACGACTGAGCAACCTAACTGAACTGAACTTCAGGTGAATTCCTGGAATCTCACCAATGTCTATCTTGATTAGAATTCCTAGGAAACCTAGTTTTGTGTTTTCTTCTTGTGTGGTGTATGTAATCAGAAGGGGTTAGTAATCAGCAACTGACTGTCTCTTTTGGAATCAGCCAGTAAAATATAACTTAATACTTTCCAAAAACAGAGCAGAAATATCATGGGCTCCAGTCACCATTTTGGTCAAAATCTTTGTTTTAATCTGCACATATTTTATATCACATTTGCTTGTGTTTTGTGAATTTTAAGGCATTTTCAAGCTTCGTATTTCTAGTACCCTTTTTAGGTATGCAAGGAAATATATTCCTAATCCAATATGATTTCTTCTGCATCATACAAATTTATATCAAAATAGCCCCAACAAGATTGTAAGCTTCTTTAAGGCTGGAAGCATGTTGAACACTTATTTGTATCACATTAGTGCCCTTAATAAGAAAAAGTAAGTGTGTTTTTGTTGACTTCTCCATTGTAAAAAAATTAATACAAGGGAATTCAAAATACCTAGACAACATGCCAGATTTGGCAAACTGTTTTAGGAGAAAGCAAATTCTAAATTTAAGGACCCCAACCAATCAATTCTCAATGTGTGATTAAAAATGTGAAATCCAGAGAGTTGTTATGAAATACAAGTTTTTCCATCCGTGGTTAAAATTCATTTTTATTTCATTTCCTGAAAATTGGTCTGTTCCTGATAATGGTGAGGGTAAAATTGCATAGAAATCATCTTGTTAGTTACAAATATAAAGAAATGCAAGGATTGGCTGTCATCTAGACTTTGCAAGAATTGCTTTATTATTTTTTTTTAATTAAAAAAAACACAAATATATGGCGAGACAGTCCATCTGGAAATGTCAGGCAAAGGAACACTGCTGTTAGTTTTTTAATTACCTAGCATTTTTTCATTATCTAGAATTTTTGAGTAGATAAATTTTTTAGCCATTTAAAATATATCACCTTGTTTGGGAGTCAGCACAACGTTGAAGGTCATTGGAATAAGATGACATGGATCTGAATCCTAATTGTGATATTGTTTGTTCTGGTCATTGTAGTGTGTGATTATTATACCTGTTTCACGTGATATTTATAAAAATTAATTGAGATGATGTGATTGTACTTTGTCAATTGAAAGACATTACTGAATGTTATTATTTGTTGGAAGTTTGGAGACTGGTTGGCAATGTTTTGCGTAACAAATTATCTTAAAACGTAATGGTGTGGGGAAAAAATCACCTTTTTGTTTGCTCATATTTTTGTGTCTCAGGAATTTGGAAATGGCTTGACAGGCAGCTCTTGTTTGGGGGTGTGTTGTGCTGTTTTGATCAGATGTTGGTTGTGGCAATGGTCAGCGAATGGTGTGGCTGGCAGCAGATGGCTCATTCATGTGATTAGGAATTGAAGCTGATGAAGTGAAAGTTGCTCAGTCGTGTCCAAGTCTTTGCTACCCCACGGACCATATGGTTCATGGAATTCTCCAGGCCAGAATACTGGAGTGGGTAGCCATTTCCTTCTCCAGGGGATCTTCCCAACCAAGGTATCGAACCCAAGTCTCCTGCATTGCAGGCGGATTCTTTACCAGCTGAGCCACGAGGGAAGCCCAAAAATACTGGAGCGGGTAGCCTATACCTTCTCCAACAGATCTTCCTGACTGCAAACTGGGGTCTCCTGCACTGCAGGTGGATTCTCTACCAACTGAGCTATGAGGGAAGTGGTTAGCGAGAACCACAGCTGGGGCAGTAGGGAATTGCTTCATTGCTCACCTTCTTCAGCATGGTGGTCTCAGGGCAGCTCTTTATTATATGGAGTCTGAGTTTTCCTAGAGCGAATGTTCCGAGAGAACCAGATGGAGTTGCGTTGTCTTTTCTTGCCCTAGTTTTGGAAGTGTTGTGGCATCACTTTCCCCCATCTCACTGGTTACAAGCAGGTCACTAATATTTAAGGAGGGGGCATGGACACCCATCTGTCTATGGGAGGAAGGGTAGTGATATCATCAACATGTTTTAAAACATGTCTTGTCATTAGAAAATCCAGGGTAGAGAGAGAAATTAAAGGGGCATGTTTTGGAAAGCAAGCTAGACCATGTATTTACAGATCCTTTTAAGATTATTTTCCTTTTCCTAATTATATTGTGTACCAGCATCATTATTTTGGTGGTTTGGTAGTTTCCCAATTTTTACAGAGAATCATCAGGCTCTTTATGTAATTTCTTTATGTTTTGTTATGTGAGGAGATGACGCGTCCCTCAGTCTTCTTTACCACATAACAGGATGCACAGTTTCTTCCTCTTCATATCAGGTCATCCATTTATTTTAACTGGTGGCTTTGCTATCTTCAGGAATGCTCTAATCAATAGGCACATATTCCTAACCTTTCGGCAGTTTAATAACCTTATGGCTCAATGCTATTATTAGCATGTATCCCTTTCATAGGCCAATTATCCCAGCAGATGATTAGGTTTTCTCTGAAGTATCCCAGGTGGGGATTTTCCCAGCCTGCTTTGTGGCAGTCCCCCAGGTACCTCACAATCACATCTTCTCTGTCTGGCGCTTCTGTAAGGTACTGCCAGGTGCAGCTTACTCTTCCAGAGAAAGATTAGCTTATTTGCATCCATATGTGCTTCGTCATGTGGAAGGATTGGCAGGGAAAATTGCTGGTGGTACAGTTTCTTGCCCCAGGGTGAGGCCAAGCCTCCCACTGTGAAGTCCAGTGGGCATATTTTAAGTAACTGCCTGCCAAAGAGAGGGCTCTGCTGTTGCACTGTTCTCAGCAAAAAAGTACATCTTTTCTGGAAGAGCCTCAGAATTTACAGAATTTGGTTAAGAAAATTGAAGAAAGTGGTGGTTTTGGGGAGAAATATGTCACCATGTGTGTTTCATAGAAGACGCAGGTGAGTGCAGCCAGTATGTCTTCCAGTGACATATGTCTTGGGAATAACCTTTTTGTGATTGTTGTTGTTATTGTTGTTGCATTAGATCCATATCCTTTAGTCAGCCCCTTTGTTAGATCTTTTCTTGAGAGCCCATCCCATGGGGACCCACATGGTACTAGGTTTTCACAGCATCTTGAAAGCCACACATCTACCGCTATGAGCTGGCTGGGAAGATTTCCACAGTATCTGGCCATATGGGAGAGATTTCAGAATGTAGATGCTGTTACAAAACAATGTATGGTGTTGGTTACCTTATATTAATTCCCAAAATGTTCATCATGACCATTCTGTAATATCACATACTATGGTGAAAAGTCAGGGCCTGTGACAGAAAGGGCTCAGGCATGAGGCGGTATCCGGTTTGATTTCAGATTCATCTGTTTCTGCATGTGGGACCTAAGACTGCCATATAGTTGGTGTCCTGCACTATTAATTGGAGATGGTATCAGTGATCCGAGGGGCCATTGCCGACTTTTAATGAAGGGCAGTACTTAGTGGTCAAATGAATGCAAGTCAACCAACCACATGATCACATGATCCCAGATTATGTCAGAGGATGAAGTGTGGTTGGAAGTGACCATTGTTATCTGACTAGATAGAAATGTTAATTTTCTTTAAACCCTGGTTACTTGGACTATATAAAATTAACTATTTTACTTTTTAAATGTAAAAGTGGTCAGTCTGAGGGTAATTTGTATTCCTTATTGGATTAGCTAGGAGTTGGTCAGCAGAAAGGAAATTATTCTAGGTATTTCAAACTGGAAGGCAATTAATACGAGGGATTAGGAAATTTTAAAATGAATGGAAGGGTTGGTGGAGAAAATATCTTTAGTAAGTTCGGTAAGTTTAGTAAGATACATCCTCCAAAGCATCCATTTGCCTTCATCCCTTAAGTTGGTGATATGTAGGAGAATACTCTGGAAGATTTGACAAACCGTCACAACTGCCATTTGCTGAAACCCTCACTCTGCCCACCACTGCTTCATGAAAATTATTAGTTGTTTCTTTTTCACTTCTCAGAGTTTTATGGAATATCCCTGGCTTTGGTTCAAAGAACAAAGAGTTTGGTAAACCTTCTTTGAAAAAAATTTTTGTGAGAATTACTATGTTTGAAAATAACTTCAACATTTTGTATAATGGATGTTTCTGTAAAAAAAAAATAGCCCTTTGTACCATGAGGTTCAGCCTTTAGAATAATTCAACAAGGAAATAGTAAATTGATTAAAAACAGTATATAGGTGGATACAAAATCAATTTTAATTACATACTCTCCAGATGACTGCTTTGCAGTTGACAGTGGCTACTTCCCAGAGCTTTGCTCTAGGTGGAGAGATGGGGTTCTCTGAGGGAGCACAGTGAGCTCACAAGGCCACGTTGCTGGTTTCTTCTGAGGCGTGGATTCTCCAGATCTGTAGTTGCTGGGCTTCACTTTTATAGAAAAATAGTCAGATAATCAGCTTTGAGCTAATAACACAATCTAGCAGGCATGGGAACTACTTCTCAATCCATGTTGATAGTTTTATAAATTGACAATGTGGTGCATTTAATCTGTAATAAAGTGAGAACCTTCATTAAAGAATTCTACCACTTTAGGTCATTTTTCCCCAGGAAGTGCTCTGTATATAGGGAACCAGGGAGCAACATAAGGAATGGGTAGATATTTTCTTTTCAACTTTGGAGAAAAAGATTTTCTTTTGTTACTTGTGCTAAGCTTTGGGGGTTAGAAAGATGAACACTTTAAAGGTAGGAGCCCTTTGTGGAAAATTCTGTACCTGTGTTTAGACAAAGCTCCTTCCTTTCTAAGCAGCCCAGGGTACTTAATAAGGCATTACAGCTGTGTTCTCCCCTGTGCCTGCTCCCTTAAATATAATGACCAGATATATACTCCATTGTGTTCTACCCGATCCTCTGAGGACATTGTCCCTGTCTCCATTTCCTGATTTCTTTTCTGTAACTGCATATCCATAATTTATTGAAATAGCCTTGGGTTGCCCTTGAAGTGCCAAAAAAAGAAAGGAAACAGGCTTTTGTCATTGGGAAACTGCCGTCCTGTATAATTTGGCTAAAGTAGTGATTATGAATGAAATTTTGAACCAGTGGAAAGATGTGGAATTCTTGGATATTGTATTTGCCTTAAGGCATCTGAAGCAGCCTTTAAAGCTCTATTAATCAGTGCTTCCTCCGTTCCATCCCTGACTGCTGATTCTGAGTGGCCAGTGGAAGTTAAACCCTCCTGTGAACATGACTTGGTGTTACTTCTGTACAGATAAAGACCCCGACTCATGGATAGAGACAAAGAAATGGAGATCTGATGGCTCTCACAAAGCTGAAGTTAAAGGTTTTTAAATTATTAGTGGTAGATACTGTTTTGTGTGTATCTGTTTCCAGTCCTCTGTGTAATAGAGGTAGTTGGAGCTCTTGAGAAGGTAGATGGTTTTTTCTCATAAATATCTATGAGTGTTCTGAGAATGTTTAAGGTAAGCTAGGCTAAGCTATGATGATTGGTAGGGTAGGTGTATTAAATACATTTCAACTTAATATTTGCAATTTATAATGGTTTTATCAGGATGTATCCCTATTGTAAATTGAGAAAGATCCATACAGTTGACTCTTGAACAAGATGGGTTTTACTGCAAGCATCCATTTGTACCCAGATTTTTAGATTAATTAATTTATTTCATTTTTGGTTGTGCTGGGTCTTTGTTGCTACGTGTGGACTTTCCCTAGTTGTGGCGAGTGGGGCTGCTTTCTAGCTGTGGTGCGTGGGCTTCTCTTTTGAAGAGCACAGGCGCTAGGTCCACAGGCTTCAGCACTTGCCAGGCATGGACTCAGTAGTTGTGGCACACAGACTTAGTTGCTCTGTGGCATAGGGGATCTTCCTGATCAGGGATCAAACCCTAATTGGATTCTGAATTGCAAGGTACATTCTTAACCACTGGACCAACAGGGAAGCCCCACAGGTTTTTAACAGTAAATACTACAGTACTACATGATCTGCCACTGGCGAATCTGTGGATGCAGAACTGTGTGTGTGGCGGACCAGCCACACAGTAACGTTACACACAGATTTTCGACTTCAAGGTAGGTCAGTGCCCCTAACCACAGCATAGTTCAAGGGTCAGCTGTATATTGTCTCTAAATGCTCACATTATTAAAGAAAATAAGTTTAAAACAATACTATAGCATATATATAGCTTTCACTTGAGAGTTTATTGGGCAGTTACTGTATTTTTTAAATGTAGCATATATTTTCAGTGACAGGTTTATTTTCTTGGGCTCCAAATCACTACAGATGGTGACTGCAGCCATGAAATTAAAAGACGCTTGCTCCTTGGAAGAAAAGCTATGATACCTAGACAGTATATTAAAAAGCAGAGACATCACTTTGCCAACAAATGTCTGTCTGGTCAAAGCTATGGTTTTTCCAGTAGTCATGTATGGATGTGAGAGTTGGACTATAAAGAAAACTGAGCACCAAAGAGATGATGCTTTTGAAGTGTGCTGTTGGAGAAGACTCTTGAGAGTCCCTTGGACTGCAAGGAGATCCAACCAGCCCATCCTAAAGGAAATCAATTCTGAATATCCACTGGACGGACTGATGTGAAGCTGAAACTCCAATACTTTGGCCACCTGATGCGAAGCACTGACTCACTTGAAAAGACCCTGATGCTGGGAAAGATTGAAGGCAGGAGGAGAAACGGATGACAGAGGATGAGAGGGTTGAATGGCATCACCAATTTGATGGACATGAGTTTGAGCAAGCTCTGGGAGTTGGTGAAGATGAGGTGTTTGTGGTACACATAAGCTGTTGAGCTCTTGTGAGAAAGAGTAATGTTGAGGAAGAAATAGTGGAAAAAGGAGCAAGCAGCCTTTACACTTCCCCTAATCTTTGCAAAGCATTGCATTTTCACCTTTATTCAACTTCTCTGCACTTGTGTACATTTCCTGCTAAATTATGATATCTTTAATTTATCTTGTTTCTGTTATATGATGGGGAGGGTTGAAGAGGATACTGTGCATCAAGGGCACCTGTGCCTCAGTTGGAGGTGCCCCTGTGGTTAGTTTGTATCCGCTGTGTGCTTAGGGGGCATGTGCAGGAGTCCGAAAGGTCTCTGTGGTTATTTTGTAGCCTATCTATGAACTCTCCTGGGCTGCTTTGGGGCCTGTCTGGGGTGGGGTTTAGAGATCGGCTTGCATCCATTTTGGCTAGGCCACCCCTCCTCACGCATGCCTAACTTCCTGCCTAACATTTCCCTCAAAGCAGCTAGCAGTTCTTGAACAATTTCAATAGCTCTGGAGCGGGAGGTGACTTAATGATTTGCTATACTTGAGAAAAGACCCTGATGCTGGGAAAGATTGAAGGCAGGAAGAGAAGGGGACAACAGAGGATGAGATGGTTGTGTGGCATCACTGAATCAATGGACGTGTGTTTGAGCAAATTCTGGAAGATGGTGAAGGACAGGGAAGCCTGAAGTGCTGTAGTCCATGGGGTCACAAAGAGTCGGACACAACTGAGGAACTGAAAAATGATACTAAGCTAAATGATGAGCATGCTTTGTAAACCACCAGGGTTAGTGAAAATATTAGGTTATCATGGTAATTACCTAGGTAAGTATGTTATCATGATACTCTCAGTAGGTTGAATGGTGCTGTACAAAAAGTTGTCCGTGAACTAACTCTTAGAAACTGTGAACGTGGTCCTATTTGAAGAGTCTTTGCAGATGTAATTAAGTTAAGGATCCTGAGACCAGGAGGTCATTCCGGAGTATCCAAGTGGGTGCTAAATGCAATGATAAGTGTTTTGTAGGAAATACCCATGAGGGAGATTTGACAGAGAAACAGGGAAGAGAGGAGGAGGCCATGTGACCACAGACAGGGGTTAGAACCACGCAGCCACCAGCTATGGAAGAACATGGTTGGTAGGCACCAGAAGCTAGGAGAGAGATGTGGACTGGATTATCAACCCAGAGTTTGTCTGGATTTCAGAACAACAGAAATAGCTTCCCTTAGGAAGCTATTTCTGTTGTTACACAGTTTGTAGTAATCTGTTGCCACTGCTCTAGGAAATGAACACACCTAGCTCTGGACAGCATTCCCAGAGACCACCCTCCTTGAGTCTGGAGAACCTGGGCTGTTAGGCAGAGCCATGCACCTCCTGATGTCCTTCCTCCAGTGCTTCACGGCGGTGGCTGGAGGCTCCTCCCCAGTACAGGTTCTCAGGACAGAGGGAACGTGTCTTCACTTAAAACAGGAAGCCAATAGCGGCTGCATTTTCCAGAGAAGGTTCAGGATGAGTGAGGAGAGGTACTCCTCTCACAACCTGCTGCATTTTGAACAGTCACAGTCTTCTAGAACCCTCCTTTCATTGCCTGTTGGAATTTAATCCCTGTAGAGAGACCAGGTGCTCTTGGTCATCTGAACACATTTAAGACAGTGCAGCAGACTAGAAAATCACAGGGAAGGAGGTATTTGTGTGTAGACAGATGCTTCATGCAAGAAGTAAGTTTTGAGCTGGACTGTGAAAAAAATAGAGTGTTTGAATGAGTGGGAAGTAGAAAGGATTTTAGGTGGCAGCATAGAAGAAAGAATAAACAGAAGGGATGGAAACCAGTGTTGCTTGAGGGAAGAGCAACAGAACCGTGTTGAATGCTGACTGGGGTGTCCAGTTGCCATCAGAATTTGGGTTTATTACTCGAGAGGTCCACTGTGGTCTGGTGAGCAAGGTGGCGAGGCTGCAAGCCTTTCAGGAGGTGACACTGGTTGGGTAGAAGGCACTTAGGCCCCCCTCAAGTCTCCTCCCTTGGCAAATCTTTCTGACTTCTCCAGGCAATGATAAGTTCTCTTTTCTCCACTCGGTGCATAAGTGGACCCCTGCTGTGGAGCGTCCCCACGTGTGGTCTGGATTCCTCCTAACTCCAGAAGGACCCCAAGGAAACTGTACTCCCAGGATCTAGCACTGGACCTGGCTTCCAGGCAGTATTTCAAATTTCTTCTAGACCCAGTGATTTTCAGGCATGGCTCCTGTAGAGGATTCAAGACCTGAATTCTATCTCTTACAGCTGTCGTCTGATCATAGCCAGGAGCTGCACAAAAGGGTTTTTAAAAAATGATTTTCATGCTTGGGCAACATGGCCATGGTACCTAATTCAACAAACACTCCTTCACGTTTTCAGTCTCTGTACGTGGCTCTCCCAAGGAGATGGCATGTCTTCACTGGGTTAGTGTCAAGTGAGAGGAAAGGTGTGACCGAAGGTCAGGGAGTTGCCAGTGTTTATTGAGGATGGGATAGTGTACTGGACACAGCATTTGAGAGCATGTTGGAAATTCATCAACCAGTACACCTTTTGTTTTTATTTTTGTATTTTCTTTCTTCTTTTATATTTATTTTTTGGTCAATGTCCCAATGCACTTTTTATTTGTTGACATTTATATACATTTATTATACTTCAGTGGAGCATCTCACTTAATGAAAATGAATATGGACCTGATGCTATATCTTTCCTAGTGTTACTGATCTCAAAATAATTGGACAAAATAGTTTACATTTCCTTATACTTGCATTACATTACTTTTGTATATTACTTTTGTAATAGGATGAGAACAGTATTTGAAAGAAGTTGAAGGGCAAAGGGCAATATATTTGATTTAATTACCTTTTAATAGAAATAATTGGTTAAGAATATTTCCAGATCAGGAGAGAGCTCTTTTCATGATAAGATTCCTACAAAGTGTTAATGACTACAAAAAAATTACAAAGTATTTAAGATAACATGGTTTTACAAGTTTTGAAGAGATGAAAAACATTCTTTCACAAAAGAGAAAAACAAATAATTCAGAATAATCTTAAGATAGTAGGGTTTCATACCTAGCTTGTAATGGCAATTTGAGTTACGTTGAGTATAATACTTATCAATGGAATAAATATTTGCTCTGCAAAAGAAAGCACATCAAATGGAAGTGAATGAGATATCAACTGTGTTTTAAATTAATCCTAAGATATTTGGGGGAAAGATAATTAGCAGTTTGACTTGAAGATGTGGGAGCAATATGACAAAGCCAAAGTAAGTAAGCAATAAAATAAATGACAATAGAACATTTCCTTAAATAATTACCTGCATGTATTGCTTTCTGGAGAGGCAAAGCAAATAAAACCAAATCCCAGATGCCTTCATTCAGTATATATTCAAGTCTTAAAACCTTAAAATCTGGGTTAAAGGTTATAAACATGTATAAAGTATGGCTTAAGAAATGTTATTAAAAACCAAGCAATTGCTGAAAGAATTATATGGAAATTAAAAAAAAAAACCTTGAAAATTCCCTTTAGACCTTTCATAAATATATATATATATATATAAATATAAATATATATGAAATGTGTCTGAAATAACAGAGAAGATGTTTAAAGGGCCATAACTATTTATTAGAATGTAAATGTAACAAGCATTATAGATAGCTCAAATTACCTGTGTCTAGGATTACCTGAGCATGCCAAATCCCCCATGTCTGCTTGTGATAAGACATTCACATGAAAACAGTCAAGGCTTTGCTTAGCATCTCTATAAAATAAAATTGTCAGGTTTTCTTGAGCCTTTTATATGTTTAGCCTGAATATTCCCAGTAACTAAGATATATATGTATGAATTTATTAAAGTGTGTAAGTGCAGGACTGTTCTGGCTTTCATATTCAAAGTCTTCACTTGTAAGATATTTTAGGAGAACACTACTTTTACCAAATTTTGTTTCTGTTATTTATTTATTTAAAGAAGAAAGAGGAAGATGAGGTGGAGGAGAAGTAAGTGGAGATAGAGGAAGGAGAGGAGGAGAAGAGGGAGGGAAAGAAGAGAAGGCAAGAGAACCAGTCAGATCTGGCTGGAAAATGCAGATTTCCGGTCTCCACACCCAGCCTCCTGAATTAATAAAAATCTCTTTGGTGGTTTTAATCATCAGCAGAGTTGGGGTAACTGGGTTAGAGGACACTGAGATTGTCTATAGGTTGATCCTCCTGGGAATTGCTCTGCAAGGGTCTTATCAGGTGTTAATGAGATTGTGTACTGGTATCCTCAGAGTGCTGTCCATGGGAATCTCGGACCCCATGGTCAGGACATTTGGAGGAACATGAGAATCTCAGACCCCACAGTCAGGACATTTGAAGGAATATTTTGCAATAGGGCTTCCTGGGATCCTAAATGTATAACAAGCTCATGGAGGACAAGAAATGTGTCTTTTCTAACTCTGTCTCTGGTGTTCACCAGGGACATAGTGTGAAATACGTAATGGTCTATGTACTGATTTTGATGTATTATACAGCCTTTGTGCTTGTCACTCAAGGCTGAATTCTAATAGAGAATTTGATGCGTTACTTTACCACTGCAAATAAGAAGCCTATGATGAAGGAAATCGATTCAAAATAAATCCATCTACACTGTAAGAGCATTGGTTGAAGGGAGTGACTTTCTATTCTGCCATCACTGGAGCATACAAACTGAACCCCATTTGGGGTAGGGTAATGGTTTCATACGGAGGAGAGAAGTGGAAATGTCAGATGTAGGAAAACAGGAAAACACATTTACCTTAACAGCTTTCCTAATCCTGATCCTGGGTACGTAGCAAGCAATAGCTAATATCTCAAATCCAAGAGAAATGCCACCGTATCTTTCAGCAGAATCAAATACAAGATATCTATATGGTCAGATATGTGGTTTAAAAGGAAAACCTTTTCTGTTCAACTTTAATTAAAAAAACACTTATCTGAGAGAGGGCTCTCCCAGAAACAATCAGAAAGTAAATTTCTCAAGGAAATGTGGTACTTTTAGAATGTCTTATTTATTCAATAAAGAATTGAATTTTATAGTCTACGTCTACTAGAAATTACATATGATTCAAGTGTTTTAATATACTTCAATTAAAGGATTCTTATTGCTGTGACCAGCTTTTATTTGGGACTTTATTAAATACTCTGTAATGTAAACAGGGAATAATTTCAGTTTAAGAGTATTTTGGTTGCCATAAAGATATAGCAAAAGGATTCATAGAAATTTTTGTATTTCAAGAAAGTAATTTTGGGACCCCATACCTTTGTGCAAAAAATGATAGGTACCAGCCTGTACAGTGTTCTTTGTACCTTGTAACATATGGCAATACATCTGATTTGGAGTCCAGGAGTGTTACATTTGAGATAAGGTAGCCAAGTGTATAAACACATTGTTTCCGTAAATTTCACACTGCCTTGTTATTCTGGCACCTGCTGTTCAAAGAAAGAGGAAAGCTGAAGGAAATAAAACATCACAAAATAGAGCAGCCCTTGAATGGCGACTGCTGGGATGTACAAAGAGGAGACAGAAAATGGAGAGACAAGATGTGTTTTTTAAAGGTGGGGTAAGAGCTTATTTTCAATAGAATGTTATCATATTTAATTGAGAAATAATGCATAAGGTGAAGTGAAATTTGAGAGGAAAAACAAAAGGGTTTTAATTGATTTTAGCTCACAGACTCTTAGAGCTGGACCGGATTTTATAGAATCCCAATCTTGTCATTTTACAACTAAGGAAAATACGGCTCAGGGAGGTTGGTGTCTGAAATTTGCACAATTCACGTGATTTCTGGAGGATTCTTCCTAGAACTATCATCTCTTTTATAAACTAAATATTCATTTTATGAATAAAATGCCCACTTCGTTTATTTATTTATGTATTTTTTTCATTCCTGGAAGAAAGATAACAGCATACATCCAAAAACTGTTTGAGGGAGTTTGGAAGAGTGACATGCTGGAAATCATCACTCTTTCTTGAGCAGCAAGTGCTTTGTCTAAGTGGACACCGGGCCTCCAAGCCTTAGCCCTGTGGGGAGAGGGCTGTGTCCTGTGGCTGTAGCCTTTGTGGCAGGGACAAGGGAAACTGCTGGGCTCTTTAAAGACTTCACTCTCTTACTCCTCTGTCAACTCATGGACGTAGAACCTAAGGGCTTCCCTGGGATGTTGGAGATTCCTGCAGTGTAAGCTGGTAGTAGAACCCCTTCTGAAGACGTTCTTGAAAGTTAGAGATTGCAGATTTGACTAGGCGCCAGCATCTACCTGTGGAACTTGGATTGAGTCCCTAGAGTCCTGAGGCTTCTGTCCCCAGGGGGCTGGGTTACTGGGAACACCTGAGTTTGAATTTTGACTCTGCAAAAGGGTCATCCTTGCGACCATAAACAGACACTGAAATCTCTGGATCTCTGTTTATTGTGAGAGAAAAGACATTTGGCTTATAAAATTCCCAGTAAGAGCCTTCTCTGCCAAACGCCAAGGAGTCAAACAGTAAATTTGAATAAGTTTCCCTCTGAATTCCTAAAGATGTTCCTTTGACTGAGTGTAGAATGTGATAGCATCAAGTTTTTCTGGGTTATCTAATTTGTAGACTTGGAGTTAAGAGAATTCAAAATTCTCCTGGATCACTCACATAATGAGATGAAGAGTAATTTCCTTGAAAACAAAGAACATTAGCTATCAATCACTATGTAGATACATTTTTAACACTGGCTCCACTGATTTTCCCCTCCTTCTTTGTAAATACCAATTCTGGCTTGAATGCTGTTTTTAAGACATATAATGGGCTGTAATAATTCACAGTGCTCAGATGAAGAGAGAGGTGGTGGTTCTTGGGCAGAGCTGCGGTTCAGCTGGCATGGAGGTCATGGGTCTGTGGAGGAATGGGGTTTACTGAATTTTTAAGACTTTATTGAGATATACTCAATATACAGAAAGTTGCATATGCTTAAATGTATACATTTTGATGAGTTTGGACATATGCATATACCTGTGGTAGCCATCACCATAAACAAGGTAATAAACATCTCCATTAGCTCTGAAAGCACTCCTGTATTCCCTTGCTTTATTATTCTTTGGAAAGAATACTTGGTGAGAGATTACCCTGTTGACAAGTTTTGAAGTGCACAGCACTATATTGTTAACTATACACTCTAGAGTTTTATATGAGATGAACGTTCTAGAGAGCTGCTGTATAACTTCGAGTTGTATGATTTTTAAAGGTGTGATTTTTCAGTGTAGGCTCTTTTGGTTAGGTGAATTGATCCAAGCATAACATCCTAGGAGGAAAACAACATTGAATGTTGTGACCTCAAATTAAAAAAAACCTACTTAAAAAAGAAATGGCAACCTTAGATAAAGACAAAAACCAACCATAACTAAAAGGAATGTAGTATGGAGTATAAATCATAGCAAAAAAGTAATATCATTTATAGTTTCATTTACTTCATTAAAGTTTAAAACGTGATATTAATGTTTTCTGATATTTGGTCCCTTTCTACAAATGGATTAAAAAAATGTACTTTCATGATGTTCTTCATTCATTCAGCTTCATTCACTGAATACCTATAATATGGCAGAAACTATTTGACCATATGATGAGTAAAAGGAGAACTCTAAATGTTTAAATAAAGCACTCTAGTGGGGCAGAGGAAGAGAGTAAACAAGTGTGTAATACGCTTCCAGGCACTGGCAAGTATTATGAAGGCGGAGGGAGAGACGGGGTTGGTCTGTTTGAGACAGGCGGGCCAGCAAAGGCCTCCGTGAGGAGAAGGTGTGGGGCAGAGACCTCAGTCAAGTGAAGGAGGGAGCCACATGGGATTCTAGGGGAAGAGCAGTCCATGTGCAAGGAATAGCAATGACCACAAAAGGAAGCACTTTTTCTCAGATATGAAGGAACATATCAGGTGCCCAGAATAGAAGGAAAGCCAGCTGATCCAAAAAAATGGAGAAGGTGAAAGAGGAAGGATAAAAGGAAAACTGTAGGCCATGGGTTTTGGTTAATTTTTTGTGTCAACTTTGCTAGTCTGTGGTGCTGAACTGTTTGGTTAAACACTAGTCTAGATGTTGCTGTGAAGGTATTCTTTAGATGGGGTTAACATTTAAACCAGTAGACTGAGCAAAGCAGATTGCTCTCCATAATGTGGTGGGCTTCATTCCGTCAGTTGAAGGCCTTAAGAAGAAAGCTTGAGGTTCCCTGAAGGGGAAGGGGCTCTTCTTCCAGACTGAAACAGAAATTCTGCCTGAGCTTCTAGCCTTCAGACTCAAGACTACAAAAGCAATTCTTGCTGGAAATTCAAGCCTGCTAGTCTATACACACACACACACGCACACACCCCACACCTACCCACACACCCACACCTACACACACACACACACACACACACACACACCCCTATTGGTTCTGTTTCTCTGGAGAACCCTGATATAGAAGCCATCTGACTTACTTGAGCAGGTTCAGTGGTATGATGTGATTTACATTTCAGAAATCACTGCTACTTCAGGGAGCGAGAACTGAGTCTTGGCAGCGAGAGGAAAGCAGAGAGACCAGGAAGGCTGTTCTGGTCCTGTAGGTGCGACCTGACAGTGGCCTGGCAGTGATTGGAGGTCACTGGTTTTGAAAAATATTTTGCAGGATTTTCAGACAGCTCAGATGAAGCGTGTGAGAGAAACAGATAAATCAAGGCTTATGTGTTGGGCCTGAGCAGCTTTGTGAAGGGTGTGCTATTTATAAAGACAGTTCAGGAAACCTGGGTGAGGAACATGTGGCCAGAGATGGAAGAGGAGGGAAGGGAAGATGTATTAAGGATCCAGAGTTTTATTTTGAGCACATTAATTTCATATTGCCTGTTTGCTGTCCAAAAGGAAGCAGAGTATTAGGTGCAGCCACATGCTGCTGTACAGTGGTAGTAAAGAGTGCAGTCTTTGGAGCCAGAATGTAAACCTCACTGCCTTTTAATAAAAAAAATGGGATGATAAGCATACCTTATTGATGTGACATGAGGATTAAATTAATGAACAAGTGTGAACTCTTAGAATATGACTGATGATCATAGAAAAAGTTCCGTAGATGTTGGCTGTTATTATAGTCAGGGTTTTATCTTTCTGGTCCATCAGATAAATTCCTAGATTGAGGCAAGGGCTTGGGGAATGTTGCCCAAGCATCCTGCTTTCTGTAGTTTTCGGTTACTGGCTCAAAGAGGTCAAAACACAAACAGGAATTGGGTGAAGCCAGGTGGTTGTCTTCCCTTTGCCTGGACAACAAGCACTTTTGGAATGATGGTGTTGGAAAACTGTGTTTAATTAAAGCACACTTTTCTTGCTGGTTGCAACAGCAGCTTGTCTGATGTAGTCCCACTCCCCCCGCCCCCAAATACCTCCTTCTCTGCTTTGTTTTCTCCATTTTGTACATCACCTTCTTGTATACTGTACATGACACACTTCTTTGTTATTTTCTGTCTCCTCTCGGTAGAATGTAAGCTCTAGCTCAGGGATTTTCTTTTCTTTCTTTCTTTTTTTTTTTTTTTTACTATTTTTGTTTACTGTTAGCACCTGCAAGAGTGCTTAGCTCAGTCAACACAGGAGGAATGAGTGGAATGGCATTTCCTAGTGTTTATTGTTCCCTTTGTTTCTTGCTCTGTTTCTTCAAATATTTCCCCATGAGAGAGCACATCAAAAATAAAGTTGCACATTAATGATTCTTTGGACCTTTCTGATTTGTGCAGTACATTAATTTTCATCGATACAAACATCATCTATGAAATGGAATTTCAGAGGAAGCCTCTGACAGCAGTTTCAGTTTTGACTTTGGAAATAAATTCTGGAATTGATGTATGAGCTCCCAAAAGTGATGATCCTTTTTTGCTGTTGACTGTCCACTTGGTTTCCCTCCCAGCCCAAGTGAGGGCAGATTCCGAACACAGATTTTTGCTCAGCAACGCTCGTCGATGAGAGGCATTGAGAGCTGTGCTGAGTGGAGGTTGATACATGACCAAGTCAATCTATGACTTATGAGTCTTATTGTAAGTCCAGGACACTGTATTGATTCTGTAGAACAGACTGGAAACTGACTTTCATCTCACAGTACCCTCTAACTTGCTCCTCGCCTGTTTATTCCCAAGGGAGCATTTACATCAGTCTTCCAAAGTCATTAACTTTTATTTCCCTTTAATTTTATTTCCTTTTACAGTCCATCATGATTTTACCATATGTATGAAGAGTGGACAAATGGATGTCTTTATTTAGCACAAAAAAATCAGTCCTGTTTCAATGTCAGCTTTTTAGAGGCAGTTAATTTTATCTTCTCTCACTGCATGGGTTTAGTACATAGATACTATTTCCTTGGACAAACAGGCGTTGTGTCAAAATAAATTTTATTTGACCTTATACTATTTGTGCCAGCACTTATTAACTATAACCATTAGCATATTGTATTGCAAGTAGTCTTTAGAAAATATTTTAAAATTATCCTGATCAGATTAATCTTAATATTACAGCTGTTGTCTTACTTCTTACTGTGGTTGTGCCAACCAGCACATCATGCCCCATAGTTGGAGTTCAAAAAACGATGGTTGAAGTGAGTTAAATATTAATTCCTGAGGCTACCTGGGAAGGGGCATTGCCAGTCTGCTGCTTTCAGGTTTCCCTTTTATCTACAGAAGGAACGATAGGCTGAAATAGGACTCCTCATCAGCTATTCTCTTTGTTCTTGGAAGTGGGTGTAGACTGGACCTCAAGGAAAAAAAACCTGTTTCTGAATTAGGTTATGATCCTTTTGAGCCTCTGAATTCCAAGCATGTTTTATATCATTGGAGGATGGTTATTCCAGTGAATGACTAAAATTATAGAAGGTCTGTTCTAGCTGGAAGGAAGCCTATAATTCTCCTGGAGAATGTTCATTATACAGATGAGTAGTGGGGACTGAGAATTTAGGGACTTACTCCAGGCCTCAGAGCTGTCAGCTCACCCAGGAAAGAAATTGATAGCTCCTGTGCTCTACCATGATATCGGAGCCGGATTCGGAGGCAGTTACTTGATTTCCTGCACTTACTCTAATGCAGAGCGTTCTGAACAAAGCCTGCCTTCTTTTTCATAGATGGCTAGATGCCCCCCCTGAAGCCAGCCAGGCAGAGATGTTAGTCTGTGAGTTTGGTTTCAGCAGAACACATGCTGAATCACTTTTCTCATTGCTGTTGGTACTCGGAGTTGTCCTGTCATTTACCCAGGTCTTTGCTGTTGCTGTGTTTAGTTCACCTGAGGGGAAAAGAATTGAACTGAGCAACAGAAGATATGTGGACAATAAAAAAAAAATCAAACATTTTCCTCCCCTAAAGCTAAACAGAAAGAGAAGGATTCAGATAAAGCCCTCTAAGAATATCCATTCATAATAAATGTCATATCGCTTGCCTTGGCTCTATGATGTCATTACTGTTATTTATATAACATTCTGGACTGTGCAACCCACACTGCTGATGCTGCGCCAAACGGTGGGGTGCCTCACAGCTACTGTTGTATGTCAATATAGCCATTTCATTTATACACAAATAAATGAGCTTATTATGTAGTATGTTAAATGATAAGTGCAAAGAAGAAAAATGAAGGAAAGGAGGAGAGGTAATCTTGATGATAGGTAAGCAGCCTTAGACAGCCATTGGGATACCTTATTTTAAATACACCTGCCAGGTTTGCAAGTTGTGTTCTAAACAGCGTGGTATGGAGCAGATGCTGGCAAAGCCATCAACACTAAGAAAATGGGATTTCAACCATGGAGACAAGACATTTTCCCCTTTTACATGCACTTGTTCTTATGCAGATTGTGCTAAAGTAAAGTAAATTAATACATAATCAGACCCTATTTTCTTTAAGTGAATTATCACATTTTTATTTGTATGTAGAAAGGGTTCAGACATAAGAAAGAATATCTATCAGCTTTATTTTTCAATACAAAAGTCAAATCTTTGTATATGATTTTAATAGTGATTCAAATGGTAGATCAATTAACAAATTATTTAATTTAAATCTATTTAACTTTAAAGAGGAATCTTTCCTTCCCCTTGTTTTTTTCCATTAGTCATTCATGTATTTTTTTGGTCTTCAATTGAAGTCATTTTGAAGCACCTTTCCTGAAAGTAATCAACACCAAGAGTTATTTCTATGTTCTCTCACCTTTTTCATTTTATGATGGCATTAATGGTTCACAGAAGGGCTGTGTTCTGTTCATGCGCCAGGTAATGGGCATGAATACTGGAGAATATAAGTATAGAATTGGACCCTCTGCAGTGCCTCTGCAGCTGGAGTGATGCCAAGGCTGGTCTTTACTGAGGAACAGAGTCTAAACCCCAACATTCAGGTGTCCACCAAGTCTAAGAGGCTAAAAATCCAGTTCAAGTGAAAATGATAACCCTTGTGCATTTGGCAGTGATATTCTCTGCATGGTAATGGGGAAGGAGAGCAGAGACCCTGAAAATACTGCAGCAATGAGATTGCCCAGTATGTGGGCCTGGAGGTCCTCTTGTGATGGTGTGGAAGGCAGTATAATGGCCCCCTAAAGACATCCGTGCCTTAATCCCTGAGACCAGTGAACATGTTATCTCCTATGGCAAAAGGAAGTTTGAAGATATAATTAAGGGTATGCACCTTCAGATGGGGACTTTATCCTAGATTTTTCAGGTGGACTCAGTCTAATCTGTCTTGGTCACAGAAAGAAGCAATGGAAGAAGAGGGAAAGATTCAGAGTATGAAGAGGACTTGCCATTGCTGCCTTTAAAGATGGAGGAAGTGGGCAATGAGCCAAGGACTGTGGACATCCTGTGTGGCTGGGAATGGCCCTCAGCTGATTGCCAGGAAGGAAACAGATCTTGGTTCTGCAAATACGGGAACTAAAACACTGGTAACCTTTATGACCATGGGAAAGGATCTTCCACTAGAGCCTCCAGAAAGGAACACAGTCCTTCTAATACCCTAATTGTAGCTGAATGAGACCCGTATCTGATGTCCAACCTGAACAACCATAGACCACTGTGTTTGTGTTATTTGTTAGAGTGGTGATAGGAAACTGACACAAATGTTATGGAGCGACTGAAAGAGGTCAAGAGCAGAGTCTTTGTTGGGTCCATGAGTTTCAGCACTTGGAACAAGCTGCCATGTGGAACAAGACAAAGCTGTATTTGCTCTTTCATTTTGAAAACATCTATTATTGACAACTCAGGCAACTGTTCAGGTCAGTTAAAATAATGAATAAAGGGTACACCCATACAAGAGGATGTACCTCTTATATCCTTGTTATATGTTATCACAGTGCTGTGTGCTTAGTCACTCAGTCATGTCCGACTCTTTGCAACCCCATGGACTGTAACCCGCCGGGTTCTTCTGTCCATGCGATCTCCAGGTAGGAATACTGGAGTGGGTTGCCATTCCCTCCTCCAGGGGATCTTCCCAACCCAGGGATCGAACCCAGGTCTCCCACAGTGCAGGGGGAGTGTGGGAGGTCTGAGCCACCAGGGAAGTCTAAGAATACTGGAAGTGGGTAGCCTATTGCTTCTCCAGGGGATCTTCCCAACCCAGGAATTGAATCGGGGTCTTGTGGATTGCAGGCAGATTCTTTACCAGCTGAGCTACCAGAGAAGCCTAAAACATATCTAGAGATCTTTTGGAGAAAGATGTTTCCATACAGTTTGGGGGCAAATGAAGCCATCCAATTGAACTGTGCCATGAACACCACCGACAGGTGCGGATTTCCAGGCTAGAATCTTTCCCAAGCAAACAGTTCCCACTCGTCTCCATCCGGTCCAGGCCCCCAGCCACACTGCGTCACACGGTCACTGCTGGGTACATCTTCTGCTCGTGGTTAGTGAGAGGGAAGACAGCCTGGATCTGCCTGTAGCCCGTCTGCAGCCTGTCCAGGAATGGGGGCACAGGGATCATGGCACCGAGTCTGGTTGCATGGTGTACCCCTCGATGGGGGATACAGGTACTGCTACTGATGAGGCACAGTCTGGGTCGCCTGCTGGCAGTCAAGCCTGGAGAAATTCATGGGCGTGTTCACGTACGTGTTGTTCATGGTGCCCTTCGGCCTGCAGCAGTTGGTCTGGGACCTGGTCAGGGGTACCCAGACCCCTGAACTGGTGCTGGAGCTGCAGCTGGACTGGTGGGCAGAGGAGCCCCAGGAGGCACTGGCACTCGGGTTCGTGGGGACCGTCTCCGCCTCTGGGGCCCGGCTCTGCTGCGGCCCTTGCTTCGGCTGGGTTATCACAGAAGATGACCGTCAATTTTCACACAGGCCTGGGAGACAGCAGACGTAGCCTTTCTGTTGAGGTATTAAAAAGTAATTTTCATTTTATTTTAGTGAACTATTTTATTTTTCTTCTTGTTTCTGGGTAAGAGTCAATTGAAATTGCTCAAGCTTCTTGTAACAGCCAATCATTTGTCATGGAAAAATGATGTAGCCAGCAATTAGGTCAAGTTTGGTGCCAACTTCTTTGCTTTTTCTTTGCAATTAATTGAACCTTCTACAATATCAGTATTTGAGTATATAGCTGACCTATGTTTAAATTGTATTGCAATTCCACTTGTTTAAAATATGATTTCCTTTTTTTCAGAATTGGAATTGCTCTGAGAGGCAGGGTCTGAGTTTATAAAAGTTATGCATACACAGATGGGCCCTGTGAGGTCCATCCTGCAGTGACACAGATGCCTTAATAGGGTTAAGCTGTTGTGTTTGTGTCTCTGTCTTGTTTTGGGATGTGTACAAGTGAGTCAGATCTTTTCCTCCTTAGGCCCAGGGAGAGCATTTCGGGCCTGTATGGGCTGAATTGTTCCCCTGCTCCCATTCATATATGGATGCCCTCACCACCAATGAGACTGTGTTCGGAGACATGGTCCATAAGGAGGTAATTAAGGTTAAATGAGTTCATAGAAGTGGGGTCTTATATGATAGGACTAATGTCCTATAAAGAAGAAGAGACTCTAGAGTTCTCTTCTCCCTGTGCTCATAGAGGAGAGACCAGATGAAAACATAGCAAGAATGAGGCTTTCTACAAGTCAGGACGAGAGATCTCACTGGAAACGGAATTTACCAGCGCTTTGATCATGGGCTTCTAGCCTCCAGAATTGTGAAAAAATAAATTTCCTTTGTTTAAGCCATCCAGTCTCTGGTATTTTATTATAGAAGCCTTGGCAGATTAATACAAGACCACTTCATGAGTCTGCATTTCATCCTCGGAAGTCCTTGAGGCAAATTAAACTCAGGATGAGGCGTTGTCCATTTTACACTTGAAAGCAAATATTGCTGGCTGTTGTATAAAAAAATGACATGAAAAAAGAGGGAAAGAATGGAATCAGGAAGTAGCTGAGAGGCTACTGTACTGGTCCATGAGAGAGAGACAATGACAGTTTTTAAGATTTGACCATTTAAAGCAAAAATGATAGCTCTAAATTGTGCTGCTGCTGCTGCTAAGTCGCTTCAGTTGTGTCCGACTCTGTACGACCCCATAAAAGGCAGCCCTCCAGGCTCCCCCGTCCCTGGGATTCTCCAGGCAAGAACGCTGGAGTGGGTTTCCATTTCCTTCTCCAATGCATGAAAGTGAAAAGGGAAAGTGAAGTCGCTCGGTCGTGTCTGACTCTTAGTGACCCCATGGACTGCAGCCTACCAGGCTCCTCTGTCCATGGGGTTTTCCAGGCAAGAGTACCGGAGTGGGTTGCCATTGCCTTCTCCCCTAAATTGTACAGTTTATAGCATATTCTACTTGTGCAGTTTATGTAACATATGAAGATAGAATATGTGTCACAACAATAGCCAGAGAGGGGGATTGAAGGTAGTAGGCGTGTATTGTTGAAAACTGACGCCTTTCATATAAAATGGTACATTATTAACACTAAGTTGATTGTGATCATTTTGTCATAATGTTACCTCTAAGATAACATGAAAAAGATGCAAAGATATATAGCCAAAAAGCCAATAGAGGAACTTAAATGAAATATTAAGGGTTTTTTCATTAACTAAAAATGAGGCAGAGAAGAAGGTATAGAGAAAAGAAAAACAGAGGAGACAATTAGAAATCAAGCAGAAAAATGATAAACCAAAAATCAAGCTATACCTAAAATTATATGCAATATAAGTGGAATGAATATGCCAGTTCAATGACAGAGATTGTCAGGCAGGAGGAAAAAGAGAAGTAAGATCCAATTAAATCCTATCTACAGAAACATACTTTGATTATAAAAGCCAATAAAGAGTGACAGCAAAAAGATGGGAGAAGCTGTGCCATGCAGACAATAAACATGAGGAAGATGCAATGACTATACTAATATTAGACAAGATAGACCTCAAAACAGGAATATAGTTCAAGAGGGACATTATATCACGAAAAAAATGCCAACTCATCACAAAGCCGTAACAATTATTAATATATATGTGCCTAATAATGGAACTTCAAAGTACATGAAGCAAAAGCAGACAAAGGAAAAATAGATAATCGCACAATCATAGTTGGAGATATTCACATGTCATCTCAATAATTAATACAACAATTAGGCCAAAAAATCAGTAGAATGGATGACATGAACAGCACTACAACCTCCTTGATCTAACTGATGTTTAATAAAACACAATGTTCCATAACTAGAATACACATTCTTTTCAAGTGGCCATGGAACTTCAAAGGCATATAATATACTGAGCTGTAAAACAAATCTAGGGAATGTAAATTGGTATCACTATTTGGAAGTGTCTATTAAGGCTAATGGAGAAGGCAATGGCCCCCCCACTCCAGTACTCTTGCCTGGAAAACCCCATGGATGGAGGAGCCTGGTGGGCTGCAGTCCATCGGGTCGCTAAGAGTCAGACACGACTGAGTGACTTCACTTTCCCTTTTCACTTTCATGCATTGGAGAAGGAAATGGCAACCCACTCCCGTGTTGTTGCCTGGAGAATCCCAGGGACGGGGGAGCCTGGTGGGCTGCCGTCTATGGGGTCACACAGAGTCGGACGCGACTGAAGTGACTTAGCTGCATTAAGGCTAAACTTATATCTACCCCATGGACCTGTATACCCCTTCATGGTTTTATACCACAGCGAACTGAATTCACCAGAAGACAAGTACATGATTATCCACAGCAATGTTATTCAAAATATCCCAGTTTGGGACTTCCAACGGTTAAGACTTCTGCTAATGCAAGAGACATGGCTTTGATCCGTAGTTCAGGAAGATCTCACATGCCACGGGGCAATTAAGCCCGTGTTCCACAATTACTGAGCCTGTGCTCTAGAGCCCATGAGCCATAACCACTGAACCTGCACATCCAGAGCCAGCGCTCCACAGCAAGAGAAGCCACCACGGTGAGAAGCATGCGCACTGCAGTGAAGAGTAGCCCCCCCACGCTGGGCGACTAGAGAAAGCCTGTGTGCATCAACAAAGACCCAGTGCAGCCAAAAATAAATAAGTACATAACATTAAAAAAAAATCCCTATTTTAAAAAGCAGCTAAATGCTCATCCACAGGAGAATGGTGACACTGTGGTATAGTCATAAAAAATATAACCCAGAAAGAAAAATAAATTTTTGCTTCATGGGACAATATTGATGAATCTGAAAAACTCAAGAATCCAGTTGTAAATCTAGTCATAATGTATGATTTCATTTGTATGAAATTCAAGAACAGGCAAAACTAATTAACAGTTATAGAAGGCAGAGAAGAATTGGAGTTGCTGTTACTTCTTGGTGTGGGAAACATTGCCTGGGAAGGGCATATGGATCATTCTACAGGCTGACAATGTGCGTCTTATACAGGTGGGAGTTAAGTCCACGTTAAAACAACTGACTGGCCTGGTTCAAGAAGCGCAGCTTTCACCCAGCAAAACCAACTGTATAAACAGTGTGAGTCATAAAGACCTTGGTTTTCCAGTCAACATTCCTGGGAGCTCCCAGATGATCCCCCAAAATAGAATTGGTAGGTCATCTCCACCCTTCTCCCAATGCACCATTTCTAAGTTGGATGACTTAAACTTTGTGCTCCTTTGGAAAAAAGCTTTCAAACAAGTGGTTGTTGTACCAACTATATAAAGAGATTTTCTTGAGCAGATTACTGATTGAATCAGTCCCACAATGAAGACCTTTTGGTTGACTTAAAAATACTATTTGTTTAGAATGCTTTAGAAACACTTACCACAGACTGATATACTGATTGTATTAACTGGATTCTTGAGTTTTTCATTACATCTGTGATTAACCTTTGAAGTTTGGCTAGTTGAAGTCACTGTGAACTTGTGAAAAAATGTTTGTCTTTGGAAGCATTTCCTACTTTTCATACCATTTCCTTCCATTAGCTGCCTCTTTCTGACTTTCCTCCCTGTTATTGCAGTAGGAAGCATCTCTTCATACCAGCCCAGACATGCTTGGGCAGGCCTGCCTAAGAACTTTTGATAGGAAGAAATTATACATTGTGAGTTTTCCTGGGTGCCGTAGCTTTAGGGGCATCAGGTAAGTCTCATATACATGGACCTGTATTAGAACGGCATGTGCTAGTATAAGAAATGCTGGAGTCAGACCTCAGTTTAAACAGTGGTTTTGGGACTTCCCTGGTGATACAGTGGCTTCCCAGGTGGCTCAGTGGTAAAGAATACGTCTGCCAATGCAGGAGGTGCAGGTTCAGTCCCTTGGTTGGGAAGATCCCCTGGAGGAGGAAATGGCAACCCACTCTAGTATTCTTGCCTGGACAATCCCATGGACAGAGAAGCCTGGTGGACTACAGTCCATGGGGTGGCAAAGAGTTGGTGACACCTGAGCAGCTAGTCCATGGGGTCGCAAAGAGTCAGACATGACTGAGCGACTGAACTGAACTGAGCAGCTGAGTGTGCACAGTGGATAAGAGTCTGCTTGCCAGTGCATAGGAGGTGGGTTTGATCCCTTGTCCGGGAAAATTTTACATGCTGAGAAGCAGCTCAGCCCATGTGCCACAACTGCTGAGTCTGTGTGCTACAATTACTGAAGCCCACGTGCCTAGAGCCTGTACTCCACAGCAGGAGAAGCCATCGAAATGAGAAGCGCACGCACCACAACAAAGAGTAGCCTTGCTCTCCGCAACTAGAGAAAGCCTGTGAGCAGCAATGAAAGACCCAGCACAACTAAAAGTAAATAATAAAAAACTAAGTAAACAGTGGCTTTGGAACTCAGCAGCAGTGCAATGTTAGACAAGTTCCTAAAATTCTCTGAGCTTCAGTTTCCTCATCTGTAAAATGCACTTAATAAAGGTGTCTCATAGGATTATTCTGAGATTAAACATCTGGGCTTCCCTGGTGGGGAAGCTGGTAAAGAATCTGCCTGCAGTGAGGGAGACCTGGGTTTGATCCCTGGGCTGGGAAGATTCGCTGGAGAAGGGAATGGTTCGCTGGAGAAGGGAATGGTTGCCCACTCTATTATTCTGGTCTGGAGAATTCCATGGAGTATACAGTTGCAAAGAGTTGGACACAACGGAGCGAGTTTCACTTTCATTTTGGGATTCCCTGGTAGCTCAGCTGGTGAAGAATCTGCCTGCAGTGCAGGACACCTCAGTTCAATTCCTGGGTCAGGAAGATCCCCTGGAGAAGGGATACGCTACTCACTCCAGTATTCTTGGGCTTTCCTAGGGGCTTAGCTGGTAAAAAGTCAGCCTGTCATGCGGGAGACTTGGGTTCGATCCCTGGGTTGGGAATATCGCCTGGAGAAGAGAACAGCTACCCATTCCAGTATTCTGGCCTGGAAAACTCCATGAACTGTATAGTTCATATATGGGGTCACAAAGAGTTAGACACAACTGAGAAACTTTTACAGAGGATTATTCTGAGATTAAACATCTACAGTGGTGTCTGGCATATTGTAAGGGCTCAATAAACAATGATATTATTGTTTTATGATGATGATGATGATGATGCTTCTGCTGACATTAAATTTAGTGGAATACTGACCTCTTCCCTCCATAAATATAGGCAAAAACAGCATACAGTTATGCACAATTAAATGAGCTCTTTTACTCCTTACTTTCTGGATAATTGGGCTTATCAATTCTTCATAAAGCACTTTGGATTCTGGAGCTAAAACTCTAAAGAAGTCTAATCACTAAATAAAATTTAAATACCACTAGTACTTTACGTAATTATTACAGAGTGCCAGAGGGATATTTGAAAAATAAATAAATTGAGTTGATTATTTTGTTCTCTTTAAAATCTCTACCAAGATGTTAACAGACAGAAAACTAGTAGAAATACTATATGAAATTTGTTTTAATTTTTTCAAATCCCATGTTGCTTAGCAAAGGAGGATGCGACTATAAGAGAGTTTCAGTGTAGTTCAGTAGCTTTTAGAATAAGAGCTTTATGAATTACTGAATTACACTCAACCTTGGTGCTCTTGACATTCTGTGTGATCACTGTAGAGCAGTTCATGTGTGCCATGTGAACCCTATAGTTTAATCTGACACATCATTCTTAATGTCTGGGGAATTTGGGAACTGTTGTACAAATAATTGGCATGGAAATGCAAAGCGTTTTTCTCTTAAATAACAATATTGCACTTACACAGTATATATTGAGAAGGAGCTGTGAAGAGAGTACAGGAAACTACTGTCAAACAATGAAATGATTAATATATAGTTATTAACTTTTCATTATTATTAATGTCATCAGTGAGAGAAGACGAGATGACAAAGAGAAAATGCTGTGGAATACTTAGGTCTCTTTGAAAGAAGCAAGAATTTGATTCAAGTGAAAAAAGGACTATGGTTTTTTATTATTATTTAATTTGTGCAGGAAACTAAGTGTTTTGCATATATTCTGTGGTGTAACGTTTCGATGCTCCTGTGAGAAGGTACTTGATGAAAAGTACCGTATTTTTTTCATCAAGTATTTATTGACCACTTATCATGTGCCAGACATTGTGCAGGACATTCGGAATTCAGCAATGGCTTAAGACATGTTTTCTGCTTTCTGCAGTCTGATAGTGGGGAGCACCAACCTATACATGGAAAAAATATAATTTGTAATAAGTAGGGAGAGTAAGTATAAACAAAAAGTATCAGTGTTGATTTCTAAGCATAATTGAATTGTAGATAGGCATTCTTAAAGCAGTCACTGTATAGCTCTGGAATTGGAAGATTTCCCAGGATTTAAGGAGTGTAGGGCAGGAATGCCCTAGACCTCATTTACTAACAGAGCTATGGTGTCTGGAAAAGGCGTGCTGTGGCAAGCAGAGTGCACTGCCAAGCTCAGAGGGATCTGGAAGGTGCTGGCCTGTCGTGCACGTCTGACTCCCGTTTCCTCACAGCCCCTGTGCAGGGTCCACCCAGTGCATGCAGACGGTGCCTCGAGGTTGTGTTTCTGGTGCTGAGACTTGCTGAGTTGTCCCTGAAATAGGGCAGGTGCAGGAGACTCAGTTATCTGCAGTGATGGCCACCGGATGGGGCAGATCTTCTCAGAAAGAGCTGCTGATATTTGCTCCCTGTGGCCTCTGGTCCTTGGCATGGGCCTCCTCATTGTTTAAATCTGCACGAAGCTCTGGAGCACCTGGCTTGGGGGCTGAAGGACAGTATTTTCCCCTGCCTAGAGGGGCCATCTGTGTCCTAATAGCTCCAGGGAGTCTATCTGTCTTTGGATAACTTCCCAAAAGACTTAGGCCTGAATGCTGTACAGACCATGAAATCAGAATAGCAGGGGCTGTGGCCTAGATACCAGTATGTCTTAAAATCTTTTCAAGTGCTTCTAAGATTTGGCTATATTAGATTGCAGATGACTAATATGACTCAGGATGAGCACACTCACTAGTTCAAAGAGGTGATTGATTTTGAGGGGAAACCAGTGGAGACCTAACGTGAGGCATTAACACAGAAAAAAAGAATTAAACTTTCAATAAAATTAGATGTATCAGAACAGCAACAAAAAAACTACTTTCTGAAAGAAAAAATTCTGGATCTCACAGTCCAGTTAAAGACAAAAGGGAACCCTTGTACACTGTTGGTGGGAATGTAAATTGGTGTAGCCACTGTGGAAAACAGTATGGAGGTTTCTCAAAAAACTTACCATATTACCCAGCAATTCCACTTTTGCCTATATATGTCCCAAAAGTACAAAAACATTAATTTGAAAAGACACATGCACCCCAATATTCATAGCAACATTATTTACAATTGCCAAGATATGGAAGCAACCTAAGTGCTCATCAACAAATGAGCAGGTAAAGAAGATGTGGTATATATACACAATGGAATACTACTCAGCCATAAAAAAAAAAGAAATTTTGCTATTTGCAGCAACATGGATGAACTTGGAGGGTATTATGTTAAGTGAAATAAGTCAGACAAAGACAAATACTGTATGATATAACTTATATGTGGAATTTAAAAAAATGTAATAAACTAGTAAATACAATAAATGAGAAGTAGACTTATAGCAAACCCATGGGGAGAAGGAAGCAGAGAGGGGGCAATATTGGGGTGGAGAATTAAGAGGTACAGACTATTATGTATAAAATAAGCTACAAGGTATATTGTGCAACATGAAGAATATAGCCAATATTTTATTGAATATAACCTTTAAAAATTGTGAATCACTATATTGTACATCTGGTAATATATATATTATATATCAATAATACTTCAATAAGAATGTGCAGTTTTGGTATACTTGAAAGTATTTTTTTCCATTTTCCCCTACATTTTCCCACTCACTATGGCTATCTAGGCCTCCAGTGCTGGAACCAGTACTTTGGTTTAAATAGGCATGCAACACAAACCGCCTTTCCATTGGCTTGCCCACATAGAGCTTTATATGCACACTGAAAGCAAGCTTTGATAAAGTACTTTGGCTTGTGTTCAAAACAAGGAAAGAAAATGTAGCATCAATGCTTTCTAATTAAAGTGTGATTTACTTCCACTACTCTCTACAGTTTGACTAATGTTAATAGATATTAATATCTTAGTATTGTATTAAGATTATAATACTTTGTTTACAAAAATATTATAAAACTCAAACTTTTAAAAATTGTAATATGATTAATTCACAATATTATTTTAATTTCAGATGTACTACTTCTCAGGTTAGGACCCACAAAACACAGAAATAACTTTTAAGATTGTGAGTTTTAATACTTCTGTTCTACAAGACCTATTTCCAATGGATCTTACTTTGTGTTTTTTTTTCTATTTCTCCAGAGCAAGGAATTAGGTAAAATGAGTAAGTGACTGAGTGTATGATTTTAGTTCATCTGTTGTTGTCTTATTCTAAGTTAAATGTTTGAATTTTGTATCCTGTTTGTGTATTTATTCTTACATACTTACAAAGAGACAAGCTTTGTTCTGTTGAAAATCCTTGAATTTGTAACTTAAACCTTGAATTATGACAGATAAAATTATCTGAATTGCTGTAATGCACTTATCACAAAGCTCCATTTTTCTGTGTAGCAGAATGGAGATGATACAAAATGATATTTATTATTTTAGAGATGATGTACCAAGCCAAAAAATATTTAAACCCGTGCATATATTTTCAGGTGCTTAAATAAAAAAAAACAACAAATACTAAGCTAAAGTCCTAGGAACAATTTATGATGAATATATTTAATGTCATAAACTTTACTCCTACTTTACATCACTAAAGTCCATGTAGCTTGATCTTAAATTTTGTGGAAAGGTTTGTAACCATTTAAGCTGTTCTTTTCTCATCTTGATCCTTCCCAAGGAAAGGAAATTAGGTTGTTCAGTGTCTTTATAAAATTGTCATACATTTATGTATTTTTCCTTCAAAGCAATAGCAATGATAGTTTATAGAATGCTTTCATGTACACATAATCCTGAGAATTATTCTGATTTAATGACTTGATAAGAACATATATCTACCCAGTAACAGAGCTGGAAACTCTGAAGAACTGCTTTGGGATTTAGGATAAATAGTGTATATAATTTCATATTTTCATGAATAAAATAGATGAGCTGTCACAAGGTTTATTATGCACATATGGGAATGTTTGTTATTTCTATCAGTCCCTTATTGCTTTGCTGTCTTTCATACCCAACTCCAACTTCTTCTTCAGCTCAATTTCAGTTCTTCCTAGAAATATTGTTCATTTTTTGATCCAGTTGTCCCTTCATCGATGGGAAAAACCCCATCGATGCATGCTTTAATCTAATCGTTCATCTTATTTAAACCTAGGTTGCCTAACACTTCTGGCCACAGATGTTAGTATCTATCAATTCATAATCTCTATCCTTCCCAAGGATGAAGAACTGTATCGTGGAAATTCCCTGGATTACATTTCTCTCCTCCTTGACTGTTGTTTTCCACTCATAGATCTTTGTTTTTCAGAGTTTGATACTGGCATGACATAAATCTAGAAACGTATTTTAATTTGTATGTATGATGTATCCTACCTGAATCTGAAGCTTTAATACTTTGGCCGCCTGATGTGAAGAGCCGACTCATTAGAAAAGACTCTGATTCTGGGAAAGATTGAAGGCAAGAGGAGAAGGGGATGACGGAGGCCTAGATGGTTGGATGGCATCACCGATTCAATGGACAGGAGTTTGAGCAAGCTTCGGAAGATGATGAAGTACAAGGAAGCCTGGTGTGCTGCAGTCCATAGGTTCTCAAAGAGTCAGACATGACTGAAAAACAACAATGATATATCTTTAACATAATTTTGAAGCTAATAATTTGAAAAGTACAAGCTTTCTGAAAGGGGTACAAAATATAGATAAACCATTATGTAAAACTTCTATCACTAAATAATATAGAACACACTTCAACTTATCTCTAAATTGACAAATGAGATAGTTCCACAGACTATGTTCCCTGAACATTATTGCCTAGATAAATATTCTAACATACCAGATGTTTCATTACTTGAACATATTTTTATAAATGGAAATTCATTGATTTCCATCAGATGGAAATTGGAAAGAAAATCAACTATTTAAAATCATCTCAATTTATTTTATTTGATAATGTAAGTATATATACTCCTCAGCTTAAATATAAATACATATGTATATATGTATGATTTTGCTAACTCACTCTGCAATACAATTTACTAAAATTTTTATAATATTTTTATAAATGTGTTTTTAATTTTCTTGAAAAAAATCTACCACTTGTGTGCATGCAAAATGTTATAAAGGTAGTGTAATTAATTCTACAAAAGTAAGAAAAATATGCATTTAGAAAATCATAATGACATCACCAAAAAACTACTAGTAGAGCTCACTGATGAATTTGATAAAGTTCAGGATACAGAATCAATATGCAGAAATCTGTTGCATTTCTATACAGTAAAAATGAACTGTTATGAGAAAGAGAAATTAAGGAAATTGCCGGGGTCCAGCCCCGGCTGATCCAGGGTATTCGAAGGAGAGACGGCGTAGGCGACCTATTTATTTAAATATTTATCAAAGATATAAAGAGTAATAGAATGAGGATAGCCCAGTGAGGAAATTCAGTGGAGAAAAGAGGCTGAATAATTCAGCCAGAAGATGAGAGAAAGAACGACATGGGGAGACCAAGTTTCCGTGAACAAGGCCTGCACTTTATTTTCCAAAGTAGTTTTTATACCTTAAGTTATGCATAGAGGATAATGGGGGAAGGGGTAGAGTCATGCAGTAAGCCAGGCTTTCTTCCTGCAAACTTATCATATGCAAAAGTTTAGGTGATTTGCATCATCTTCTGGCCAGGAGGCCTGTTAACATTTTAAGAAACTTATTTTTCTCTAAAGGTGATTATTCTAAAGTCAGGCGCCAGCCTCAAAAAGCACTGGACATCTCGTTTCATACATGATATTTTACATGTTTCAATGCCATTCTCCCAAATCTTCCCACCCTCTCCCTCTCCCACAGAGTCCATAAGACTGTTCCATACATCAGCGTCACTTTTGCTGTCTCGTACACAGGGTTATTGTTATCATCTTTCTAAATTCCATATATATGCGTTAGTATACTGTACTGGTGTTTTTCCTTCTGGCTTACTTCACTCTGTATAATAGGCTCCAGTTTTATCCACCTCATTAGAACTGATTCAAATGTATTCTTTTTAATGGCTGAGTAATACTCCATTGTGTATATGTACCACAGCTTTCTTATCCATTCGTCTGCTGATGGACATCTAGGTTGTTTCCATGTCCTGGCTATTATAAACAGTGCTGCGATGAACATTGGGGTACACGTGTCTCTTTCCCTTCTGATTTCCTCAGTGTGTATGCCCAGCAGTGGGATTGCTGGATCGTAAGGCAGTTCTATTTCCAGTTTTTTAAGGAATCACCACACTGTTCTCCATAGTGGCTGTACTAGTTTGCATTCCCACCAACAGTGTAAGAGGGTTCCCTTTCCTCCACACCCTCCAGTCCAGGTTCAATGCACGATACTGGATGCTTGGGGCTAGTGCACTGGGACGACCCAGAGGGATGGTATGGGGAGGGAGGAGGGAGGAGGGTTCAGGATGGGGAGCACATGTATACCTGTGATGGGTTCATTTTGATATTTGGCAAAACTAATACAATTATGTAAAGTTAAAAAAAAAAAAAGCATTGGACAAAGCTGCATTCCTATAGGGCAAAGGTGAGGTGGGCTCAATCAAGAAAAGAATTAACTCAAGGGTCCAAGGTTACAAACATTGAGGCTACTACTTATATTTCTATACACCCATTATATCAATCAATACACTGCCAAGGACATAGTAGGTAAGGGGTATGGAGACTTAGCAGCAAACATTGGCCCAATAAGTGAAAAACCCTTCACCAATACAATTTCTAATCAATCTTTTAACTACTCAAAGGAATCTGTGTTTAGACAGTTTAGAACATCTCCTGCCTCTCACAGTTGGGAGGCTCTGAACAATCACATGTGGCTGGAAAAACCTATTCAGGCAGGCTAGAGGATTTCCAAAGGAGTTTGTAGGTTGAAACACTGTCACACCCAGGAATTATTAACTGGAACTGTAAGCTAACTCTTTTTTCAGAGAGAGAGAGTGGGGGACAGCCCCCCATAAAGTCAGAGGTGTAGGTGAAAGCACAAAGCAGAAAGTAGGCAAACTCTGGTTTTGGGGGTAGATGCTCGAGAATTTCCAGGGGGACTCCTGAGGCTCGATCCCACCTTTGCGTATGCCGAGCCTCCTTCCTCATGACCTTTGCCATGGGCGGAGTTCCTCACGCTGGCTCCCGGCAGTGATAGAATTCCAGTTGAGCTATTCCAGATCCTGAAAGATGATGCTGTGGAAAGTGCTGCACTCAATATGCAATATGCACTCAATATGCAATATGCCGGCTCCCGGCAGGAAATAATTCCATTTACCATTGCATCAAAAAGAATAAGATACCTAGAAATAAACCTGCTTACGGTGGTAAAAGACCTGTACTCAGAAAACTATAAGACATTGATAAAAGAAATTGAAGATGACACAAACAGATATAAAGATATTCCGTGTTCATGGATGGAAGAATTAATATTGTTAAAATGACTGTATTATCCAAGGTAATTTACAGATTCAGTGCAGTCCCTATCAAAATGGCATTTTTCACAGAAATAGAAAAAGTAATTAAAAAAATTTTAATAGTATGGAAACATAAATGACCAAGAATAGCTAAAACAGACTTGAGAAAAAAGAACAGAGCTGGGGGAGTCATGCTCCATGGCTTCAGACTATACTTCAAGGCTGCATTAATCAAAACAGAATGGTCAATGGAGCAGGATGGAGAGTTGGAATAAACTGTACGCTTATGGTCAGTGGTGAAAAGACACTCTTCAGTTAGTGGTTCTGAGAAAATTGGAGACCTACATGTAAAAGGATGGAGCTAGAATATTTTCTAGCACCATACACGAAACAAACTCAAAGTAGATTAAAGACTTAAATGTAAGACAAGAAGCCATAAAAATCCTAGAACAAAACAGGCAGAACGCTCTGCAGCCTAAATTGCAACAACATTTTTTTGGATCTGTCTCATAAGGCAAAGGGTATAAAAGCAAAAATAAACAAATAAGACTTTAATTAAATTTTAAAGCTTTTTCACAGGAAAGGAAACCATCAAGAGGAAAAGGCAACCTATTAAATGGGAGACAATATTGGCAAATGATATGACCAGAAAGGGGTTAATGTCCAAAATATATAACGAGCTCATACAACTCAACATCAAGTTCAGTTCAGTTGCTCAGTCATGTCCGACTCTTTGCGACCCCATGAACCGCAGCACACCAGGCCTCCTTGTCCATCACCAACTTCCGGAGTCCACCCAAACCCATGTCCATTGTGTCCGTGATGCCATCCAACCATCTCATCCTCTGTCGTCCCCTTCTCCTCCTGCCCTCGATCTTTCCCAGCATCATGGTCTTTTCAAATGAGTCAGCTCTTCGCATCAGGCCAAAGTATTGGAGTTTCAGCTTCAACATCAGTCCTTCCAATGAACACCCAGGACTGATCTCCTTTAGTATGGACTGGTTGGATCTAAAAACTCAATTAACCAGAAGTGAAAACTTACGATGTTCTCAAGTCTTTCCAGAGCACGTGTGAATCCTGTGTATGTGTATGGCCTTCTAGATTTCTGGGAATGTGTTGGAACTTTTCAACCTGTGACCCCCTTTGGACATTTCATTCCCCAACTTTTCCTTTTAAGCTTAATGATTAACCTATTGTTTGTCTGAACGTTACCCACTACCTCAGGCATCCATGCTATTAAATAGTTGGCTCTAATTGTCTTTGACAAATATCTCTACTCCCAAGTCCCCTTTATGAAGAGTCTGTTTGCACTGAGTGAGCTCTGAGTCAGTGCTGCAGACTGTGTCCCCTATCGCCACACCCAAATTTGTGTGTTGAAACCTAATCCCAAAAGTGATGGTATTTGGAAGTGGAACCTTTGGGATATAATTAGGCCAAGGGGGCAAAGACTTCATGAATGGGTTTTGCCAAGAGAATGCACTGGTCATAGCAAACACCCTTTTCCAACAGTACAAGAGACAATTCTACACATGGACATCACCAGATGGTCAATACCGAAATCAGATTGATAATACTCTTTGCAGCCAAAGATGGAGAAGCTCTCTACAATCAGCAAAAACAAGACTGGGAGCTAACTGTGGCTCAGATTATGAACTACTTATTAGAAAATTGAGACTTCAATTGAAGAAAGTAGGGAAAACCACTAGGTCATTCAGGTATAACCTAAATCAGATCCCTTAAGATTATACAATGGAAGTGACAAACAGATTCCAGGGATTAGATCTGATAGATAAGAGTGCCTGATGAACTATGGACAGAGGTTCATGACATTGTACAGGAGGGAGTAATAAAAACCATCCCCAAGAAGAAGAAATGCGAAAAGGCAAAATGGTTTTCTGAAGAGGCCTTACAAATAGCTGAGAAAAGAAGAGAAGCAAAAGGCAAGGGAGAAAAGGAAAGATATACCCGTCTGAATGCAGACTTCCAAAGAATAGCAAGGAGAGACAAGAAAGCCTTCCTCAGTGATCAATGAAAAGAAATGGAAAACAATAGAATGGGAAAGACTAGATATCTCTTCAAAAAAATTAAAGATACCAAGGGAACATGTCATGCAAAGAAGGGCACAATAAAGGACAGAAATGGTATGGACCTAACAGAAGCAGAAGATATTAAGAAGAGGTGGCTAGAATACACGGAAGAACCATACAAAAAAGATCTTCATGACCCAGATAACCACGATGGTGTGATCACTCACCTAGAGCCGGACATCCTAGAGTGTGAGGTCAAGTGGGCCTTAGGAAGCATCACTATGAACAAAGCTAGTGGAGGTGATGGAATTCCAGCTTAGTTATTTCAAATCCTAAAAGACTATGCTGTGAAAGCACTGCACTCAACATGTCAGCAAATTTGGAAAACTCAACAGTGGCCACAGGAATGGAAAAGGTCAGTTTTCATTCCAATCCCTAAGAAAGGCAATGCCAAAGAATGTTCAAACTACCGCACAATTGCACATGCTAGCAAAGTAATGCTCAAAATTCTCCAACTCAGGCTTCAACAGTATATGAATCAAGAGCTTCTAGATGTTCAAGCTGGATTTAGAAAAGGCAGAGGAACCAGATATCAAATAGCCAACATCTGCTGGGTTATCGAAAAAGCAAGAGAGTTCCAGAAAAACATCCACTTCTACTTTATTGACTATGCCAAAGCCTTTGACTGTGTGGATCACAACAAACTGTGGAAATTCTTCAAGAGATGGGAATACCAGA
>NW_011494867.1:2478788-2503907 GCF_000754665.1 Bison bison bison
CACAAGCTGGAATCAAGATTTCTGGGAGAAATATCAATAACCTCAAATATGCAGATGACACCACCCTTATGGCAGAAAGTGAAGAGGAATTAAAGAGACTCTGGATGAAAGTGAAAGAGGAGAGTAAAAAGCTGGCTTAAAACTCAGCATTCAGAAAACCAAGATCATTGCATCCGATCCCATCATTTCTTGGCAGATAGATGGGGAAACAATGGAAATAGTGGCAGACTTTATTTTCTTGGGCTCCCAAATCATTGCAGATGGTGACTGCAGCCTTGAAATTAAAAGACTCTTGCTCCTTTGAAGAAAAGCTATGACCAACCTAGACAGCATATTAAAAAGCAGAGACATTACTTTGCTGACAAAGATCCATCTAGTCAAAGCTACGGTTTTTCCAGTAGTCATGTACAGATGTGAGAGTTGGACTATAAAGAAGGCTGAGCGCGAAAGAATTGATGCTTTTGAAATGTAGTGTTGGAGAAGACTCTTGAGAGTCCCTTGGACTGCAAGAAGATCCAACCAGTCCATCCTAAAGTGGAGAAAGATCAGTCCTGAATATTCATTGGACGGACTGATGCTGAAGCTGAAATTCCAATACTTTGGGCACCTGATGTGAAGAACTGACTCGTCGGAAAAGACCCTCATGCTGGGAAAGATTGAAGGCAGGAGGAGAAGGGAATGATAGAGAATGAGGTGGTTGGATGGCATCACTTACTCAATGGACATGAGTTTAAGCAAGCTCTGGGAGTTGGTGATGGACAGGGAAGCCTGGTGCGTTGCAGTTCATGGGGTCGCAAAAAGTCAGACACAACTGAGGAACTGAACTGAACTGACTCCAGGGAATATTCCGACCCAGGGGTTGAACCCGCATCCCTTGTGTCTCCTGCATTGGCAGGCAGATTTTTTTTTTTTTTTTTTTTACCACTAGCCCCACTTGGGAAGCCTCAACCAAAAATAGAGGAGGCTTAAAATCAAGTGTGGCCAGAATGTAGACTTTTTAAAATGGCATTACAAAGTTGGTGCCATAGTGAATAAAGAACTGTGACACTGATGATTTCAATATCAGGCATTCCTGAGTGGGAGTTGCAGTTTTACAGATGATTCATTTGCCTGATTTCCTAATCTGTAAAGTGATACTGCCGGAGAAGGCAATGGCACCCCACTCCAGTACTCTTGCCTGGAAAATCCCATGGACGGAGGAGCCTGGCGGGCTGTAGTCCATGGGGTCGCTAAGAGTCGGACACGACTGAGTGACTTCACTTTCACTTTTCACTTTCGTGCATTGGAGAAGGAAATGGCAACCCACTCCAGTGTTCTTGCCTGGAGAATCCCAGGGACGGGAGAGCCTGGTGGGCTGCCGTCTATGGGGTTGCACAGAGTCGGACACGACTGAAGCGACTTAGCAGCAGCAGCAGCAGCAGCAAAGTGATACTGCAGACTCCCAGGACTGCTCTCTTAGCTACAGCAGTGGTCCCCAACCTTTTTGGCACCAGGGACTGACTTCATAGAAGACAATTTTTCCATGGACAAGTCTGTGGTAGGTAGATGCTTTCAGGATGATAAAGCATGTTACATCTATTATGCCACTGCTGGTTTGACAGGAGGTGAATTCTGGCAGTCACATGAGTGAGGAGGAGTGGCTATAAATATAGATGAAGCTTTTCTGGCTAGCCCAGTGATTACCTTCTGCTGTGCAACCCAGTTTCTAAAGGCTGTGGACTGGTGCTGGTCTGTGGCCTGTGGGGTTGGAGACTCCTGAGCCATAGCATAAATCTGTGTGTGTCACATGATGGGTATTCAGCCAAAAGCAACTATTATCAACAGAAAGAATACTCATTAATAATAGCTATTGTTATTATTTCTATGTCAGCACTTTTCCAAACTATTAATGGATTAAAAAACTCAGAGATGCTTATAAGTTTTGTCCTCCAACATGTGTGTAGATTATGTTGACTTCTAGAAGTTCATATTGGGGATGGTGACAGTGAAAGTGTTACTTGCTCAGTCGTGCCCAACTCTTTGAGACCCCATGGACTGTAGCCTGCCCAGCTTCTCTGTCCATGGAATTCTCCAGGCAAGAATACTGGAATGGGTAGCCATTCCCTTCTCCAGGGGATCTTCCCGACCTAGGGATTGAACCCCAGTCTCCCACATTGCAGGCAGATTCTTTACCATCTAAGCCACCAGGGGAAGCCCATTGTGGGGTGGTAATTCAGTGGGAAAAAACCAACTTCATGAAGATAACTGTTCTTGAATTTAAACACATGAGTGTGGGTGAATAGGAAGGGTTGGTGTGATTTGTGAGTAATAATGTGAGTGAGTTCATGCATCCCGGTGTGCAGGAGATGAATGGTTGGGCCCAGGTATTTAAATTGGTTAGGCTAAGCCACAAAGAGGAAAAGGCAGGTATGAAATAGATGGTGAGGACAAGGAGAGATGAATAGCAATGGTGAGAGAAGAGAGTTGATCATAATATGTAGAAGGAGATAGGAAAGAGCAGATAAACTAAGGAAGAGAACTTAATGGCTCATTAACAAAATAAGAAGCAAAGGAGGTAGATACTGAGATTCCTGGTGGAAAGACGATAGGCTTGCTTGTATTTCTGGCCTCAGCATTGAATGTACTCTTTATTTCTCCTCTCAATTTAAATTGAACTTTTCCTCTCCCTTTAGAGATGGCAGAGTAACCATAGCAAAACTGTTGTAAACATATGGTGTGTGTTAATGTGATCATTTGCCTCCTCATTATGGGTTTAGTGTGACCATTAACATCTAACTGCCTAATTTCTCGATAACCATTGAAAAATTAGAGCTGCATCATTGCCACCCTACTACTCACCATAATAATTTTGTCATTTCTAAAAGCATTTAATCTTTGCAAAATGATGCAAATCATTTGCCTCTTGTATTACTTTGACTTCTGCCTACACTTATGTGATTTATTTGTGAATTATATGTCTGTATAAAATAAAAATCACACAGTTAATAATTGTTTACCTAAAAGTAAAGTTATATATCTAATTTTTAGGATCTTTTTTTTTTTCCTTTTTAAGATAGTGTTTATTTACCCTTTGTATTTCTAGGTTCGTATCAAAGCTTTTAAAGAATTACCATCTACCTGTATATGGTGAAATACCCAAATATTTTCATGCTTTGTTTAAATTACTTCCATAAATCACCTTGAATAAATTCTTACTGTGTGCTCAGGCATAATTCATTATTCACATTCATAGAGGAAAATTTTTATGAAGCTAAAGACTTGTGTGCTACTGGTTATAAAAGGATATGTGACCTTTGAGTGATTTCCACGTTGAATAAAAACACATTAGGAAATGTACACACAGTCATGGTAACATGTAAGATCATCTGTTCTCTCTCTCTTTCTCATGTGCTCATACATCCACTTTAGTCCACAAACTCATATGCATTCACACTCAACTGCACAGTATACACACTCCCAAATGCCTATGGAGGTATGGTTAGTTATTTAAAATACATTTTGAAATGTTTCTAGTCACAATAGAAAAAATTTTTTATTATTTGAAACTCTTCTTTTTATACTTTTTATTTTCAGTAATATTGAGGGGTAAAACGTCTATGATTTAATTCCCTTTTAAATTGGATGTGAATAAACAAAATTATTTATGTATTTAATTTTTATTTAGTTTTTGATTTCTTTTTTTAAAAAAATTATTTTTAATTGAAGGATGATTGCTTTACAGTATTGTTGGTTTCTACCAAACATCAACATGAATCAGCCATAGGTTTTGTTGTTTTCTTAATTGAAGTAGAGTGAGGATACATCATATTGGTTCATATGAAATACTGCTGCTGCTGCCAAGTCACTGCAGTCGTGTCCGACTCTGTGCGACCCCATAGACGGCAGCCCATCAGGCTCCTCTGTCCCTGGGATTCTCCAGGCAAGAACACTGGAGTGGGTTGCCATTTCCTTCTCCAGTGCATGAAAGTGAAAAGTGAAAGTGAAGTTGCTCAGTTGTGTCCAATTCTTAGTGACCTCATGGACTGCAGCCTACCAGTCTCCTCCACCCATGGGATTCTCCAGGCAAGAATACTGGAGTGGGGTGCCATTGCCTTCTCCTCCTATGAAATGATCATGATATGTCTAGTAACCATCTGTTACCATACAAATATATTGCAACATTGTTGCTTGGTTTCCTATGCTGTACTTTACATCCCCATGACTTATTCATTGTGTGACTACAAATTTGTACCTCTTAATTGCCTTCACCTTTTTCACCCAGCACCTCTCTCCTCTCCCCTCTGGCCACTGCCCATTTGTTCTCTGTATCTTTGAGTCTGTTTTCGCTTTGTTTTGTTTGTGCATTTGTTGTCTTTCAGATTTCACATATAAGTGAGATCATAAAGCCTTTGTCTTTCTCTGTATGATATTTCACTTAGCCTAAAACAATCCAGATCTATCCATGTTGTAGCAAATGGCAAGATTTTAGTCTTTTTTTTAATGATTGGGTAACATTCTGTTCAAGTTGGTTTTAGAAAAGGCAGAGGAGCCAGATCTCAAATTGCCAACATCCGCTGGATCATGGAAAAAGCAAGAGAGTTCCAGAAAAACATCTATTTCTGCTTTATTGACTATGCCAAAGCCTTTGACTGTGTGGATCACAATAAACTGTGGAAAATTCTGAAAGAGATGGGAATACCAGACCACCTGATCTGCCTCTTGAGAAATTTGTATGCAGGTCAGGAAGCAACAGTTAGAACTGGACGTGGAACAACAGACTGGTTCCAAATAGGAAAAAGATTACGTCAAGGCTGTATATTGTCACCCTGTTTATTTAACTTACATGCAGAGTACATCATGACAAATGCTGGACTGGAAGAAACACAAGCTGGAATCAGGATTGCTGGGAGAAATATCAATAACCTCAGATATGCAGATGACACCACCCTTAGGCAGAAAGTGAAAAGGAACTCAAAAGCCTCCTGATGAAGGTGAAAGTGGAGAGTGAAAAAGTTGGCTTAAAGCTCAACATTCAGAAAACGAAGATCATGGCATCTGGTCCCATCACTTCATGGGAAATAGATGGGGAAACAGTGTCAGACTTTATTTTTCTGGGCTCCAAAATCACTGCAGATGGTTATTGCAGGCATGAAATTAAAAGACGCTTATTCCTTGGAAGGAAAGTTATGACCAACCTAGACAGCATATTCAAAAGCAGAGACATTACTTTGCCAACAAATGTTCGTCTAGTGAAGGCTATGGTTTTTCCAGTGGTCATGTATGGATGTGATAGCTGGACTGTGAAAAAGGCTGAGCACCGAAGAATTGATGCTTTTGAACTGTGGTGTTGGAGAAGACTCTTGAGAGTCCCTTGGACTGCAAGGAGATCCAACCAGTCCATTCTGAAGGAGATCAGCGCTGGGATTTCTTTGGAAGGAATGATGCTAAAGCTGAAACTCCAGTACTTTGGCCACCTCATGCAAAGAGTTGACTCATTGGAAAAGACCCTGATGCTGGGAGGGATTGCGGGCAGGAGGAGAAGGGGACGACAGAGGATGAGATGGCTGGATGGCATCACTGACTCGATGGACGTGAGTCTGAGTGAACTCCGGGAGTTGGTGATGGACAGGGAGGCCTGGCGTGCTGCAATTCATAGGGTTGCAAAGAGTCGGACACGACTGAGCGACTGATCTGATCTGATCTGATCTGAACATTCTGTCATGCCACGTCTTCTTTTTCCATTTATCCACAGACACTTAGGTTTCTCCCATGTATTGACTATTGTAAATAATGGTCCAATGAACTCAGAGGTGCATATATCTCTTTGAATTAATGTTTTCATTTTCTTTGGATAAATACCTAGGAGTGGAATTGCTGAATCATATTGTAGTTCCATTTTTAATTTTTTGAGGAAATTCTGTATTATTTTTCAAATGGCTGTACCAGTTTACATTGCCACTGACAGTGTACAAGCATTCTTTTTTCTCTACAATCTTGTGAATGCTTGTTATTTGCTGGCTTTTTGATAATAGCCATTCTTAGAAATGTGAGCTGATACCTCATTGTGATTTTGATTTGCATTTCCCTGATAGTCAATGATATTGAGCATCTTTTCATTTGTCTGTTGGCCATCTGTATGTCTTCTTTTGAAAAATGTCTATTCATGTCCTCTGTACATTTTTTTTTTTAAAGAAAGGTGACTTCTTTTTTAAAAAAAATTAAAAACACTTATTTACAGCTGTGTAGGGTCTTCGTTGCTGCCCACGGCTTGCTGTGGGTTACTCCTTGGTGCAGTGTGCTGGTTCTCATTGCAGTGGCTTCTCTTGTTGTGGAGCATAGGCTCTAGGCAAGCTGGCCGCAGCAGTTATGGCACATGGGCTCAGTAGTTGGGGCTTGCGGGCTTTAGAGCACTGGCTCAGTAATTGTGGCATGAGGGCTTTGTTGCTCTGCAGCATGTGAGATCTTCCTGGATCAGGGATCAAACATGGGTCCCCCTGCGTTGGCAGATGGATTCTTAACCACTGGACCACCAGGAAAGTCTCTTCTGTACATTTTTAAACATCATTGGTTTTAATTTTTTCTATTGAGTTGTATGAATTCTTTGTATCCTTGGATATTGACCCCTTATTGGATATTACATTTGGAAATATCTTTTCCCATTCAGTAAGTTGCCTTTTTGTTTTATTGATGGTTTCCCTTACTCTGCAAAAACTTTTAAGTTTGATGTAGTTCCATTTATTTATTTTTGCTTTTGTTTCCTTTGCCTGAAGAGACAGATCCAAAAATATATTGCCAAGATTGATGTCAGAGAGTTTACTGTGTATGTTTTCTTCAAGGGCTTTTATAGTTTCAGGTCTTACATTTAAGTCTCTATCCATTCAGAGTTTATTCTGTTCCATTGATCTATGTATCTGTTTTCATGTCAGTACCATACTGTTTTGATTACTATAGTTTTGTACTACAGTTTCAAATCAAAAGCATGGTACCTCAGCTTTGTTCTTCTTTCTCAAGATTGTTTTGCTCTTTGAGGTCTTCTGTGGTTCCATATAAATTTTAGGATTATTTGTTATAGCTGTGTGAAAAATACTATTGGTATTTTGATAGAAATTGCATTAAATCTGTAGATGCTTTGGGTTGTATGAACATTTATTAATTCTTCCAGTCCACGACCATGGTATATTTTTCCATTTGTTTGTTTCATCTTCTGTTTCTTTCATCAATGTCTTAAGAAAGACAAGGAAAAAAATAAGTCAAAATCTTCAGGCAAAGAAAAAGGCAGAGACTCATTTAAATCTGAAAAGATAGATAAAATCTCCTCTGGTGGCAAAAAGGAGTCCAGGCATGATAAAGAAAAGATAGAAAAGAAAGAGAAACGGGACAGTTCAGGAGGAAAGGAAGAGAAGAAACATCATGAGCCCTCAGACAAGCACAGATAATGAAGACTTTCAATCAAGGGTGTGGACAGACCCTAAGCTGAAGGTCTCCCAGAGGAGGATGCCAAAGCTCCATGCGTCACTCTCAGAATGGTATCTCCCATAATTGAGAGCTTCTGGTGCTGTCCATTTAATGGGAATCTGCTTTAAATCAGAAGATGAATACACACCACCATCCTCTTGATGAGACATTCCAAAGTCACTGATTTTCAGAACATTTTCACCTCCAGGCGGTTTCTTGCAGCAAGGTCCCTGTGTATACAATTTTTACCTGAGATCTGCTATCCAGAAGCAGCATCTAATAAAAATGTCACTGTTTTAGGTCATCCTTTCTCAGAAAGGAGAGGAAATTATGTCCTGGAACAAGTCCCTTAATTTTGTAGATAGGCTGCATTTGTGTGCTAACTTTTATGAATTTTACAATATTGGTATGATTATATTGCTTGAGGATTTTGGCTTCTTGTAAAAATTTTAATTTCAGTTCCTGGGAAAGATCATCTTCACATGTTCTAACAGTGATACCAATTTTATGTTTTAATGTACCCCTAAATGTATCATCAAAATTTCCCTTGCCCAGTAATTATGACAGCTTTATGATTGGGATGGAGAAGGCAGTGGCAACCTACTCCAGTACTCTTGCCTGGAAAATCCCATGGACGGAGGAGCCTGGGGAGCTGCAGTCCATAGGGTCGCTAAGAGTCTGACATGACTGAGCGACTTCACTTTTTTGTTTCTTTAATCAATGTCTTAATAGTTTTTAGAGTACAGGTTTCTCATTTCCTTGATAAAACTTATTACTTAATAAAATTAATAAGGAATTTAATTCTTTTTGATGCAATTGTTAATGGGATTGTTTTCTTACTGTATCTTTCTGATAATTTGTTATTAGTGTATAGAAACACAGTGAATTTCTGTATGTTAGTTTTGTATCCTGTAACTTTACTGAGTTCATTTATTAACTCTAGTGGTTTTTTGGTGACATTTTTAAGGTTTTCTCTGTATAGTATCATGTCATCTGCAAATCGTGACTGTTTTAACTTTTCCTTTCCAGTTTGGATGCCTTTTATTTATTGTTCTTGTGTGATTTTTGTGGCTAGTCTTCCAATACTATGTTGAATAAAATTGATAAGAATGGATAATCCTTATCTTGTTCCTGAACTTAGAGGAAAAGCTTTCAGCTTTGAATACTATGTTAACTGTGGCTTTGTCATCTATGACCTTTATTGTGTTGAGCTATGCATCACTGACTTGATGGACTTGAGTCTCAGTGAACTCCGGGAGTTGGTGATGGACAGGGAGGCCTGGCGTGCTGCGATTCATGGGGTTGCAAAGAGTCAGACACGACTGAGTGACTGATCTGATTTGATCTGATATCCCCTCTATGGCCACTTCATTGAGAGTTTTATCATAAAACCGACGAAGTTTTATCAGCTTTATCATAAGCTGATGTTGGTTTTTATAAAATGTTGTTTCTGCATCTTTTGAGATGATCACATGACTTGTGTTCTTCAGTTTGCTATTGTGGTGTATCACATCAATTGATTTGCAGATATTCTCACTTGATCATGATGTATGGTCATTTTGTTGAATTTAGTTGGCTAGTGTTTAGATGAGTACTTTTGCATCTTCTTTATTAGGGATATTGGCCTATAATTTTCTTTTTTTGCAGTGTCTTTGGTTTTGGTATCAGGGCAGTGTTGGCTTTATAGAACACATTTGGTAGTGATCCTTCCTCTTGAATTTTTGGAATAGTTTGAGGAAGATATGTATGAAGTCTTTAAATGTTTGGTAGAATTCACCTGTGAAGTTGTCTGGTCCTGGACTTTTTTTTGTTGGAAATTTTTTGATTGCTGCTTCAATTTCACTACTAATAATTGGTCTGTTCAGATTTTCTATTTCTTCCTGATTTAGTCTTTGAAAATTATATGTTTCTAAGAATTTATAAAATTAAATTCTATCCATTTACTTTTGAAATATTCTAAATGTTCCTATTCATACCAACCCTAAATTTTCTCTCTACGTGTTTGATTAATCTTAAAAGCATTTGGGGGCAGAAATGCACATATAAAAAGTTTTAATTTTAATCTTTCATTTCAAGACATGGTAATTCATAAATTAGAAAAAAGAGTTAATAGTCATCAGTGAAATATGGCTCCCATTAGGATTATAGCTAAATGCACAGTGATTCCACATGATGGTTTTCTTTCTGGTCCTTATGTAATATATTTTCATTTCATGAACATTCATTCCACATCTAATTTAGACAAGTACATGGCGCGTTCCAGCTGCATCTGGCCCAGGACAGCTGAGCAGCTGCACAGGCACAGGGTTTTGTGGCAGCTGTGCTCACGTAACTCGTATAGCCCTCCCATCTTTATGTTGAGGAGAGCAGTCCATAAATGTGAAGGGATGTGTAGGAGTGACAGGAGCCCTCTCTTGGCCTCTCTGTTGAGAAATAAAGGTCGGAACAGATTCCTCCACTGTAATGAGGGGTGGTTCTGTGGTATTCCACCATGCTTTGCACCCAGGCACTTGAAACTTGGGCTGAAGCAAAGAGCTCATGGAAACAACTTATTCTGCTATCTGACATTTGGGAATTTCAAAACTTTAACTTCATGGAGCCCTAAACCTAATGTATCAGTCTACCTTTCTCTGAATATCCCTTTACAGATGATAAAATTGAAGCCTAAAGAAGGCTCACAAAAATAGTTTGTGTCAAAGCCAAGACAATTAAAAAATCTAGTTCCTAATCCAGAGTGTCTTCCATTACCCCTTGAGGGCTTCTGATTGCCCATTACTCGGGTAATTCGCCTGCTGTTGCCTCTTTTCTACTAAGTTGCGAGTTCCTGAAGAGGGTGCATCTAGTCAAGCACATTTTGTAGACCTGCGTTTTTCTTTTCTCCAAGCTCTTGTCTCTTGTTTATTATCTTGTGCCCAAATGTGAGTTATTTGTCAATACCCAGGCCTGAAGTAATCTTATCAGATTCCTTTTACTTTTAATTACTAGTGATTTACCTCTGTTAGAAACATCCTTTGAAATTGTGTCCAGAAGCTCTTCTGTTATCCTACTTTAAATTGTAAAAAGTGGACATTAAGGAAAGGGCCCCTTGAGTTTCAAAAGTATGCAAATGATAATATTGATCCAAAATCAATATGAGATGAGAACCTGGTTCACACTGTATATTTTTAGAAGAGAGTATATGCTCAGTGTTTTTATAATTGGTATGAGCTTTATAAGTAACTTTATGGGATTATGTTACTTGAGACATTCAAGCAAAAGGATTATCTGAGCAGTGACACGACTGAAGCGACTTAGCAGCAGCAGCAGCAGCAGCATCCATGGTAAGGATGTTGTCAACCTGTTAGCTGACTGGAATTCAACCAGTTCACTGATAGAGCAATTAAATAGCCTTGATTTGATCTGTTGTTCTCCTTGCAGACTCTTTGTTTATAGGCATGGAGTGTGTCTGGTGGTTTAGAAGATTTTTATGAAGATATGTATAGTACGAAGTAGTCAAATTCATACTTTTTATTCAGAATAGGAGTTTTTGGTTTTAATTTAATTGTGCAGGTAGCTGTTTTATACTTTATTTTTCCTTCTATTTTTTTCCTATATGTTATAGGATATGAGAGGTAGGTAAAAAAAATTCCTGAGATCAAAGAGTTTCTAGGTGGCTTCTTCCTTTCCTATGAATTTACTGCTAATCCTCTTAGTCATAATCTCTTCAATTGAATATAGAGCACCATTCTCCTAGTTGAGAATGCCAAATATCATTTCAAAGTGATTAAAAACCTGGTGATAAAAAAGTTCCAATAACATTCTCATTTTATGACTATTTCCTTGGATGATTTCCTAAAGATGTAGAAGCAATAATAATGTGTGAACATTTAATATTAAGTATTTAGAGACTTTAATAATTTGAAATTAATATTTATAAAACTTTATGGGCAACAGCTAATATTTAATGAAAATATCTCATTACATTTGTATTATTAGATTGGTATAGTAGTAAAATATCAATTATGCATTTTTCCATCCATCCTTGACAAGTTTTTGTATAGAAACATGATTGATGGGATGGATATTTATGGACTCTGGAATTGTTCCAGTATGCAATTTAATAGAGGTTTTGGGGCTTATTAGCAATGAGAGCTTCAGAAAGTTAATTGTACTCAGAAACTTTTTCCTTACCTAGGAAGTGACCACAGTAACTCCTGTCCTGTCCAATTTTTTTGAGTATTAATGATACATTGTATAAGAGCATAGCATAATGATTTGACTGCAGTGATAATAATAGTGAAAATAGTAACAACAAGATAATTACTATAAGGAACAAGCTAAATACAATATGAAGTAGGTAATATTGTCCACTTAAAAATGTTCCTATTTCCAGGATTTCTGAGTATTTTATTTATCATCTTTCAGTAAAAACCAGGGTATGTAAGTAGACTTCCTTTATATTCTAGGCATTAAGATGAGGCAGGAGATGATCAATTCAAACAAAAGTCCCAATGAATGTTTCTCAAAACCTGTGTAAAAATTGCACAGTTAATAAGGTGGCTTAATTTCATTGCTTAGAGGCCCTAATGCATATTTCATTCCTTTTCAGCTTTTTCTTTCTCAGAGTCAGAATGAAAATATAATAATTGCATAGTCCATGATTTGTCAGCTGCTTTGCAATTCTCTTGAATATTTTCTGCTGTATCTTTTTGCCAGGGATGGATAACAAATAGATAACATTAGTTGAAAATAGATAATATGTTTTTGTTTTGACATAATTACTGCCCTTTAATTAGAGTATGAGGGTTATCGGCAGTGTACACTACCTGGCTATTTGCAAAAATGTAAGATGGCAAAAAGTCGCATCCTCAGTCCTTTTCATGAAGATGCAATGAGTTTCACCACATTGCTTTTGTAACTCCTTCCTGCTTTGAGTCTGAAGCCCTTGCTGGTGGGGAGCAGTGGATGCTTATCAGACATCACTGCCTCCGTGCCAGGTTCTTTACCCTCACAGCAGGTGTCACTCAAGGGGGGCCTCATACCCACCTGCTTCCCACCCTAGCCCCAGTAGAGCAACAGGAACTATCAGGCAGAGGACTGTTCCAGAGAGAGATTAAACCTATATTCCACAGTGCAGTCTGAGGCTGATAGTCATCATGGATTCCTGTAAAGAAGCATCTCAGGCACCCAGGGTACCTTGTCACCCCTCCTCATGACTGTCTGACACACGTCATGTGTGTCACTGAGAGCAAGGCAGATGTTTACATTAGATGACTGGGGGAGAAGGATTGCATTAGTTTGGTTTCCTGCTTTTCCACTCTTGACAGATTATAGTCTTTCCTCACTGTGGAGAGTTTACACTATTCCATAGCATCCCTGATTTGACCTTGATTCTGCATGGCCAAGTGACCTGCAAGGGCCCTGGACTGACACTTGTCCCTGCCTCAAGCAGTGCCACAGATAACAGCTTGCAGGGTTGCAAGGAAATATGAATTCCTGATATGACTCTCTCAATGGCCCTGGTAATAAGCATTCTCCCCTGCCTCCCAGGATCTTCCCCTTGTGTGCCCCCTAGATAAGACCTCCTGAGAAGCTTACCAAAACTTTGCTCTTCTTGGTTTGAATTGGCCAATGTGGCCTTAGCCCAGGAATCCCCAAAGCACTCCACCTCTGGACCCTAATAAAGGCATGTGCCTTAGGTCCTGCACCACTCTCTGCCTGCATCCTGCCTTGGGACCTGCATCCTGTCTTTCTTCTAGGACCTATGAGTTGTAAACTCTATTTCAATCCCCTAATAGTCTTTTGTTAGGATTCTCTCTGTTCAGCTCAGCATCTGATATCCCAAGGCTGTACTTAACACACATTAATTTAATAGTCATAAAACTGATGAATCCTAAATATCTGCAGTAATTACCCAAGTGATTCCCTAACCAAGGCCAGAGCAGTCCAGCCAAAAAGGTGTTTAGGTCTCCTTTCCTGCACCAGGAGACCATGCAGCCCAGACTGTCGTCCTGGCAGCAGAACCCTTACATGTTTGGTGCTGCATCCTCTGGCAGCAGCTTCTGGTAATTTTTCAAGTCTCCTTACTCCCTCCCACTTCAGCTGCACCCTCCCTTATGAGCTGGTTCACGTGTGTACACTCACCCCAAGTCCACCCCTCCTACACAAACACATACGAAGAGGCGTTTGTCTGCGTATTAAATTACCCCCTCTACCTCTTATGTTTTCCTGTCTCTTGAGTCTTAACAGTATCTCCAGTCCATGGATTGATGCTGTTAGCATTTCCCAGGACTCCACTCTGAACCATTCTTCTGGTTAGGAATCAAGTTTGATTTTGATGCCTGCAACACCTCTGCTCCGTACGATTAATTAGGTAAACTCTCCTCTCATTCACTCTGATCCAGTCATCTTCAAGGTTTATGTTTCTGGATTGGATTTAGTTCTGTTGCAAACCTCAGATTTTGTGGGATCATTAAAAATATTTCTCATCTTTTCCCCTGTGGGTTCCCCCCTCATATTTATAAAGGGGAGTGACATCTAAGAAGAGGCTTTTAAGATCCTCTTGCAAGATGGAACAAATCTAGTAAAATATTCCTCTTCAAAGCTCCCAGAAATGAATAAAAATGTACAATATATGGACATGGATAGCCTCAATAAAACCAACAAATTCAGATAACTTTTCTTGAATCACTGATCACAACCATCATTTCTTCAACTGAGTATCAGATGAGGTTTTCACTTGTGTTTTGACTTCATGCTATGTGGAAAAATATGTATATTTAACCCCAGAATCATGCTTAGGGAGCTGAGGTTTCACACTATTGGAGGCAGATGGGTTGACTGAAGAAACAGCAGCTTCTGTTCCTGGGGTCCCACTTGCTCTGTGGCATCTGTTCAGTGAGAGGAAGTGAGAGTGCATTGCCAACACTTGCTCCTGTTCTCCTCTTCAGACAGCTCACTTGAATTTGAGTAAGTCAGAAGTACAAGTGACAGCAATCAACTGTTCTTTTGCATGGCTCAAGTCTTACCCTTAGCATTTCACAGCCTGTGCATGGCATTGGGAGTTGATGGTGAAAGTACTGACCACCATTTATCGTTTACTAAGTGTGTCTTGAATGTCAGCTTACAGAATATAACATTTTAAACAGCTGGAAGTTTTTTAAGAAGGTAATAAAAATGGTTTTCTATTATATTTACAATGAAATGAGTGAAGATTGGAAGGTTAACAAATCTTTCCATGTCATACAGCATTTTGAACCACACTGCTTGTCATTCTTTGCATGAAGAGTATATTTTTTTCACTTGTTTCAATCATCTGTTTTCTAGTTTCCAGCTTTCTCAAGAGCTCAGACTTTGGTAATACTGTGAACTGCAAGATATTGTTGCATTACCTGTTTTCTTCATGTAGCTACTTAGTTTCTGAGCTGTTTTTTAAAAGTAAGTGGACTGTACTTGCAGCTCTGGGACCTTAACATAGAGAGTATCTTGAAGATTTACCCATTTGCTAGGGTAATACTATTTCCTCTTACAAAAATAAAGGTTTATTTTTTTGTTGGGGCTAATGTGAATTGTTCTCGGTATAATTATTAAAGGTTTCTTTCAATAACGATCTTAATTTTAAGCTGCCTGGATGGTGCTTGCTTCGGCAGCACATACACTAAGCTGCCTGGATGGGCAGAGTAACACTTGGTGTTACCTGTTTCTCAGTCAGATGTTTAATACAGAATTTATCTTATTTCCATTTACTGTGATAAATCACTTATTCTGCCTTTTAGTTTTATAAACAGTATATTTCCTTTGATATCTTATGCTGTATGACTTTGTCTTATTTGTTCATTCATTTACAATAATTTTGAAGATTTAGGGAATATATTTTAATTATCTCAATGTTAATTGTCATAATGTTAAATTATGATCACACATACTTATACACTTATCTCTATATCTTTATTTATTGATGTTTGTTTTAACTTTAAATCAAAAGAAGTTATATGGCAGAACTTACATGATGGTCTCCAATGTATCATTTTGTAGGCAGACAAGTTACTCTAGGCAAACTGAAGACTTAACAGCCTACTCTCTACCAGAATAACTGGCACCAACAGAATTGATTTTCGTAATGACCTCTTAAAACACACTTTTGGAATTTCATGTATATTTTTATTTCTATCAGGCTCAGGCTTAAAAGTAGACAGTTTTTAGTTGAATTGATTTTCAAATAATAGATGCTTTTCTAAATATGGTTAGTAAACAACCTTTAAGCCAAGAGCACAGTTTTAGAATAAACCATTGACTGTTATATACTTTGAGTAATTAATTTACACTATGATTCTTTAAGTACTAAAAGTGCATATTCACCTTTTAAAAATAACCGTCAGGGGGACTATTTCGCCTATTGTGGCAATAGTGTATTAAATACCGTAAATGAGAATGTTCAAGAAAGACATAGGAAAATAGTATCACAGTCACCTTTGCAGAGACACAGGATGTATACGTCAGTGAATTTCATGAGAGTTGGCAACTGAATATAGGATGTGGAAACTGGCTTTAAATTCAAAATACATGTTACATATGTGTGTATGTATGTATGTATGTGCATATATGTGTTGTATGTAGGTTTATGTACATATATATTTAGAGCAAGAGCATATGTGGACTATAATAATGTGGGAATTATTATGTAATCACATGATAATTGTAAGCAGTTGCTCAGAAGATTTTAATATTTGCATAATAAAGGGACATAATCTGCTAAGAAAGTGAGTCTCAACCTAAGTCAGAGAGAATATCCTGAATTTTAAAGGACAGTGTTACTATCAGATCTTGAAAGGAAGCGTCTCACCTTCTTTTCAATTATGTCAGTCACTTTCCCAGGAATAGATGGTGATTAAGTGTATAGCTTACTTCTCTCCATAGCATAGGAAGTCCATGGATGTGTGTATGTGTGTGTGGTCTTTGTGTTTTAATTAAGAACACAAATCTGCCAAGAAAATGTAAATAATAATTTCTTGACATTTTCTCCTGATGTTTAACTCCTTGCCATGCTGCTGCTTATTACCAGCACTGGTTCTTTATGCCAGGCAGTGCTGAAAAGCTGACATTTTGTATCAGAGTTCTCTTGCAGTTTCTCCTTCATCTTTCCATAAATCTACAGTTCTGCTTAGATCTTTTCCCTCAGCAGCATGATGGTTTGCCCTCTGAACCTAGCATCTAATCTGCAAAAGACATAAGATTCTTTTTTGTGGACAAAAGTTCAGCTTTTAAAGAACTCATAGGAGAGGTAAAAATATATATATATACAAAAATATCTGTTATGGTAAGTTAAATGTAGTAAGTGTAGCAATATCCAGGAAGCCCAAAGAAGAAATAAAAAATTTGCTGATGCAGTAAAATAAGTCTTCATGGGATATTTGTGATTAATCTTAAAGACTGAGTAAGATTTTATCCAAAGAGATGCACAGTGGATATACAAGAAAGTGGAAATGCTAATTGGTGGAGGCTGAAATGCCTGGTGGTTATTGCAAAGAGTCTAATTTGAATAATGCCAAGGGAATGTGAAGAGGAGTTATGGGAGAATAGGCCAGAAAATTAAGGCAGACCCATATTGTTTTCTTGGAATTAGTCTTTCCCAACTGGAGTTCCACAAGAGAATTAAGCCTTACATAAAGTAAATTGAGTGATTATTTTCTCAGTCCTCCCAAAGTTACTACATAGCTATCACCAGTCAAAATGCATGGAGTGAGTGAAGTCGCTCAGTCGTGTCCGACTCTTTGCGACCCCATGAGTTGTAGTCTACCAGGCTCCTCTGTCCACGGGATTTTCCAGGCAATAGTACTGGAGTGGATTGCCATTTCCTTCTCCAGGGGATCTTCCCGACCCAGGGATCTAACCCAGATCTCCCTCATTGTAGACAGACGCTTTACCTTCTAAGCCACCAGGAAAGTCCTTATCACCAGTCAAAATGCATAGAAGAGAAGTTAATTCATTACATACAATAGGTGCCCAGAGCATTTAGGTTTAATTCTCTCTGGGAACCTCCAATGAGAAAGGCTGGCGTAGACTCTAGATAGTAAGGAACCATGGAAAAGTAAGTGAATTAAACTGTTGTGATACAGCTGTGTTTTGAGAAAACTTAGCTGACAATAGTGTTCAGAAAAGTTTGAGGAGTGTGAAACTAAAGATTAGTGAAGCTTTTGTAACATGAAAAATAATGAAGGAATGAAAATAGTAATAAAAAGTGATGATGTGAAAGATTTGTTTCATTCATTGAAAGCAAATACAGGGACTTTTCTGGTGATCCAGTGGTTAGGGGTCCACCTTCCAGTGCAGGGGGTGCAGGTTCAAGCCCTGGTTGAGGAACTAAGATCCCACATGCCGTGGGGCAACTAAACCCATGAGCTGCAACCGCTGAGCCTATGTACTCTGAAGCCTGTGTGCCACAGCTAAAGAGCCGTGTACTGCAACTGCTGTGGCCATGTGGACTGCACCTAAGAGCCCCGTGCACTGCAACAGATGATTCCGAATGCCGCAACTGAGGCCCGACAAAGCCAAAAAAACCCCCCAAAACCCAAATTTATATATTAGGTACCTACTGAATGTCAGGTATTGTGGCTACTGTGATGCATAAAAATAGACCTAACCATTACCACCTAATGGGAGTCAGATATTAAGTAAATGAGTACAAATCCACATAAAGTTTTTAAAATTTATTTATTTATTTTTACTTTACAATATGTATTGGTTTAACAGAGAGAAATGCTAAAAGAAGGGAGGTTTCTCAGTACATATAACAGATACATAAACTACTGTAGCAATGTTTATGTACTTGGGAAGAGTAGATGACAGTATGATAGAATGATGCTTTTTTGTATGTGACTATTTTGGAATTTATTTTTATCATTAGTGAGAGATGAATGGATACTTTGGGAATAAAATCATAATCTTGTAGCCTGTGTCTAATGATCATTAACTGCTGCTAACTGCTAAGTCACTTCAGTCGTGTCCGACTCTGCGTGACCCCACAGATGGCAGCCCAACAGGCTCCCCCGTTCCTGGGATTCTCCAGGCAAGAACACGGGAGTGGGTTGCCATTTCTTTCTCCAATGCACAAAAGTGAAAAGTGAAAGTGACGTCGCTCAGTCGTGTCCGACTCTTAGCGACCCCGTGGACTGCAGCCTACCAGGCTGCTCCGTCCATGGGATTTTCCAGGCAAGAGTACTGGAGTGGGATGCCATTGCCTTCTCCAAATGATCATTAAAGCTACTGCTTTATTCTTTCATTCCAGTCCTTACTAAAGAATACTTTTGTGAAAATGGTAATGATTTTTGCATAAAGGTGTAAACACAAATGCAACAGTCTTTTCCTTCTTTGTAGGTTGTGCCTATGTAATCCCTGCATTTATCTACTCTGTCTACATTCTATTGTTACTGTAAAAAGCAGGCTTTACCCAGGCATGCCTCAGTGAATTTCTCCAAGTTGACAAAGAAGGAAAACTAGTCTGGGGCCTCAAAAATAAATGAATAGAAGCTGAAATGAAAAGAAACATGTTTTTTAAAATGTTTAAATGGTTATCATGAATCTGCTATTAAAGATATTGTCAGGAACGTTACTCATTCTCCAATACATTTAGATCCTATGTGAACATTTCCATTAAAATATGGTACCAGGTCTTATTAAGGAGTTTCTGTGGTTTCCTGGTTTTAAAATTGAGACTTCTGGGAGGGAGGTGCAAGAGGGAGGAGACATATGTATACCTGTGACTGATTCATGTTGATGTATGGCAGAAACCAGCACAACATTGTAAAGCAATTATCCTCTAATTAAAAATAAAGAAATTTAAAAAATTGAGACTTCTCTGCTGAATTGAGAGAAGTTAAGGCATGATTTTGATGATAAAGAATAGTTAGTTATACTTGCTTCCTTGGATTGGTGGTTTAGTTGCTAAGTTGTGTCCCACTCTTGAGACTCCATGGACTGCAGCCCGCCAGGTTCCTCTGTCCATGGGATTCTCCAGCCAGGAATACTGGAGTGGGTTGCCATGCCCTCCTCTGGGGGATCTTCCCAACCCGGGAATCGAACCCTGGTCTCCTGCACTGCAGGCAGATTCTTCACCAGCTAAGCTACAAGGGAAGAGATCCTACTTTTATTTTATTGGTCATATTGTATCCTTGTCTCATTCAGTTTGCGATTTCAAATAAAGAACTAAGTTAATGAGTCATTATGATTAATCAGACATTTCCCATTCTTAGTATCTAGTTACTCGAGTCTCTATATGACACTTCAGCCTGACACTGTGTGGATTAAGCAAAGATGTTGGCCTTGCCTCCTTTTCACTAAGCAGGCCATAGTGTGAATAGGTTTTATGGCAGTGATATTTAATGTGAAGAACAATGAGCATTCCAATCTTATTCTTGCTGTTTATATTTTCTATTAAAACACAAGTATCTTCTGGGAAGAATCAGCAAAGCAGACTTGGAGTTTTTGAAAATGTGAAAGTCAGGTGAAAAATGTGTAGGTAAATCTATATGTCAAGATAGGAAATAAACTGTAATTTTAGCTTTTATGGTTGTAAGTGTTATGAAATAAATGTCCATAAAAGTCTAGACTAACACAGAGGGATTTGGAAAAACAAACAGCTAGCTGCTTTTAGTAAATCCCGGTAAAGTGACAAAACTGCTGAAGAAAGTGTAAACAAAAATCTGTAAAAGATAAAGATTTATATGGGACTATGGGATTTAATTAGATCCAGACACACAAAAGCTATGTTATCCACTATGGTAGCTAATAGCCAACTTCTGTATTTAATTGTTGTTCAGATTTTCTCTGTGACTGTCATATTTTGATTTAGAATCATTGTTTTGTATCTGTCTTACCCACGCTCTACACCCTTGGCCCTAACTGTCTCCTGACTCACTGCCAGCAGAGTGCAAAGGCAGACAGTCAGAATCTCAGGAAGGGAAATAACCTAAGGCTTACATCATCTGGTGCCATACCTTCCATTAAAGAAAACTGTTGAGTTCTATAATCATTCATTCCATTCTTAAGCAAATACAAAGTTTTCTTTTACTAAAGTAAAATCAGTTTGTTAACAGTGTTCCTAATTCTGCCCTCCAGAGCCATCATGGGACATGTCTTATCTTTCTTCCTTTTTCAATTAATTTTTATTTATAGTATAGTTGATTTACAATGTTGGGTTAGTTTCTGCTCTACAGCAAAGTGAGTCAGTTATACATAAACATATATCCACTCTTTTTATTTTTTTAATTTTTAATTTAATTTTATTTTTAAACTTTACATAATTGTGTTAGTTTTGTCCACTCTTTTTAGATTCCATTCTTATATAGGTTATCACAGAGTATTGGATAGAGTTCCCAGTGCTATACAGTAGGTTCTTACTAGTCATCTGTTTTATATATAGTATTGTGTGTATGTCAGTCCTAGTTTCCTGATTTTTCCCTCCCCTTCTTTCCCCCTGGGTAACTGTAAGTTTGTTTTACAGCTATAATTCTATTTCTATTTTGTAAATAGTTTAATAAAAAAAAGATCCTGCATATAAGCAATATATGATATTTGTCTTGCTCTGTCTGACTTACTTCAGTCATTAAGACAATTTCTAGATCCATCCATGTCACTGCAAATGGCATTATTTTGTTCTTTTTTATGCCCTGGCAATATTCCATTTTAATGGCCTGTACATATTCCATATGTACCACATCTTCTTTATCCATTTCTCTGTCGAGGGACATTTAGGTTACGTCTGTGTTTTGGCTGTTGTAAATATTGCTGCAGTCAACAATGGGGTGCATGTATCCTTTTGAATTATGGTTTTCTCTGGATATAAGCTCAGAGTGGAATTGCTAGATCATATGGTAGCTCTATTTGTAATTTTTAAGGAATCTTCATACTGTTGGACATATCTAGTCTTTCTTCTGCTCAACAGTTCTTAAATATTTAATATAAATACAAGTAAAATGTCATCAGCTTTAACCTAGATGGGGAGACATAGTCTAGGATAAACTATTAGACACCATCCCGTACATAAATAGTTATTGTTTTAATAATAATAGTAGTAACTACCCTATATTGAGTCAATAATCACAAGATCGTGAACTATTTTACTTACATTATTTCTAGTACATACAAGGGTAATGTATATCTGCCACAAACAAAATTATTACTGATGTTTTCCAAGTTTGGCAATTGACAGGAGCTGACTCAGATTCCGGCCTGACTATAGATCCTTTGTTCTACATTCTTTTATATAAATTGCAAGCACATAGCCTATTATCAGTTTTATATTATTCTGGGTAAATTAAATTGCACTATTCTTCAGATCTGTTTGTCCTTTTAAAACAGTTGATTTTGGGGTGGTGGAAGTAAGCAGTATGATCCTCCCTTGGAGAATGTAGTTTTAGGAAACAGTTTTAAATCAGATTTAAGAAGCAGATTACTAGAAGAGGTAGGCTCCTCTACACCTCATCTAGCATGGAACAGAATGGCCGTGTCAGCACTAAGGAAGAGGGCACCACAGCATCTTCACACTCACCAAAACTTCAGTTGAGTCCAAGGAGCATTTAATTATGAAGTTTCTTATGACCATATATTTCTGTGATCCCAGAACTGTAAACTAATGAACTAATGATATTTAGCACTTTTCAAATATGTATATGTATAATGCATTATATATACATATATGGCACACATGATATATACAATCTACACAAGATGCATGTGCATATATGTATGCATATCTTTAACAAAGAAAAAAGTACAAATTTGTAGTTATAAATAAAAAATACAGAAATGTTTAAAAATAAATTTAATATCACCTTTTCAGTTCCTGCTCCCCCCAACACAGCCTTTTAACAATTTGGAAGACTATTTCTCTAAATCTTCTTTGGTGTTTACACATATTTTTTTCTTATTCTATCTTTCATGCTCTTATTTTTCAAGGAAAAAGTTTAAAGTCTGAAACTCCTGGAATTGGTTTCTACAGTGTATGATAGCTTGTTCAAATAATAGATGCCTTTTAAATTTATGGAAATTGTTTGATGATTTTGCAAGAAAATTTAATAATCCACACTTTCAAAATAGTGATGGGCATGCCCTTTTCTCCCCAAATTCTCTCCATCACAGAGTATCATAAATTTTTAAAATTTTGGCTAATCTGATGAGTAAAAAAATATGTCTTTCATAATGTGTAGTTTGGATGCCTAGTGATACTGAGAATCTTTTCGTGTCTAATGACCATTTGTGTGTCCTTTATTGTGGCTTGCCTGCCAATGTACATTGCTAAATTTTCTATGGCTTTTTCCCCATTGTTTTTATTTAAAATATTATTATTTTATTTGTCATGTTCTTTTTAAATGCTTTTCCTAGCCTATTGTTTATCCTTTACTTTTGTTTAAAGAGGTTTTGGCAAATGGTTATTTTGTGTCATAAAATAGGGTTATCATAAGATCCCCTCAGGTACCTGTGATGCTTAATCTTATGTGTCAGCTTGACAGAGCTAAAGGATGTCCAGATAACTGGTACAGCGTTACTTCTGGGTGTGCCTGGAAGATACTAACATTTGAGTTGGTGGATGGACTAAGGATTACCCTCACCAATGCAGGTGGGCCTGAATAGAACAAAAAGATGGAAGGGTAGGATTTCTGTGATGGTTAAGGCTCCATGCTTCCAAGACAGGGGGCCCTGGTTCGATCCCTGATCAGGGAACTAGGATCCCACATGCTGCTGGGCACCTGAGAGGATGCACACAAGTACTGAGTCTGCACGTCGCAACCCCAGAGTCCTTGCACCGCAGCAGGAAGGACCCCACATGCTGCAACTAAGACCCAGTGTAGCCAAAACTAAGTCAATAATAAAATTCAGTAGAATCAGCTATCGACATCTGGAGTGAGGTCATCTTAAAGGTAGAAGTTTAACTAATGGTCTGTTTTAGGATTGTGTGTCTGTGGAGATTGTCTCTTAGATCAAATTTCGTAGTTTTCCTCAGGATTTTAATTGGTGTTTCACAATTGCTTTTAAATCTTAAATTCCTTATGAGAGTGTATATTTTTCATAAACTCACCTTTACATATCTTCAGTTTCTTTTTCTTTCTTAAGTCATATGATGGAAGATTATCTATGCATTTCCTAAACCTAGTCATGGTTGTGTGTCCCATTAACTGTATACCTGGACATGCCATATTCTCTTCTACTGTGGCAAGTTAGCTGGTGACGGAAGGCACAGGAGCTCCCATGCGGGCTCAGACTGGGTGAGCTGTAGCCTCCGACCCTTCTGCTGCGGTTGGGGGAGGATGCCGCTCTGCTTTCTTTTTCTGAGAGGCCACTGCCATGTCCCAGATGCAGGCTTTGATCATAAGTGCTACTTCCTTCCACCAGGGACCACTAGGGTTTACCAGCAGCTGTTCTAAGGAACACAGGAAGTAGACAGATTTCTGCTGCCCATCCTCCAGAGGTCCCAAGGCTTCAGCCACTTGGGACCACTCATGAAGTTTGCCAAGATTGAGGAGAGACAAACCTTTGTCTTTCACTTCTGGTCCCTTGAAGAGGGACCGGTTTCCTTCGTTAGAGATCCCAGCAGGACATGTGGCCTCTGATGCACCCTCCAAGGTCTACCAGAAGCATGCTTGCCTGGGTCTATTATCTTCTCTGGAGAAAGTGTTGGGAAGGAAAGTACAGTGACTGGCATTCCATTATCCCAGAATCCCACAGGAATGACCTCAGCACTTAGATGCATCTTGGTGAGATAAAGAAATCTTTTGTGGTGTTTTTTTCCCTTTATTTGTCTCCTTTTAACATGCCTTGGAATCAAATGCAACCAAATTTTAAGTGTTTGCCTCTTACAAGTATAGTAAATGTGAACTGAGAGAAAAGTGAACATTCTTATATAAGGAACTTTAGGATTTGAAGGCTAACGCACTTGAATTTGCTTCTTAATAAGCTAAATCATGTTTTGCCCCCTGCTACATGTCTAATCGACGTTCACTCTTGACATCTCCTGTTTGACCACTTCCAATTTGCTTTGATTCATTGACCAAACATTCCAGGTTCCTATGCAATATTGCTCTTTATAGCATCAGACCTTGCTTCCTTCACCAGTCCCATCCACAACTGGGTGTTGTTTTTGCTTTGGTTCTGTCTATTCATTCTTTCTGGAGTTATTTCTCCATTGATCTCCAGTAGCATATTGATCTCCAGTAGCATATTGGGCACCTACCAACCTGGGGAGTTCATCTTTCAGTATGAACTGAAAGATCATCGAAAAAGCAAGAGATTTCCAGAAAAACATTTATTTCTGCTTTATTGACTATGCCAAAGCCCTTGACTGTGTGGAACACAATCAACTGTGGAAAATTTTGAAAGAGATGGGAATACCAGACCACCTGACCTGCTTGTAGAGAAATCTGTATGCAGGTCAGGAAGCAACAGTTAGAACTGGACATGGAACAACAGACTGGTTCCAAATAGGAAAAGGAGTACATCAAGGCTGTATATTATAACCCTGCTTGTTTAACTTATGTGCAGAGTACATCATGAGAAATGCTGGGTTGGATGAAGCACAAGCTGGAATCAAGATTGCTGGGAGAAATATCAATAACTTCAGATATGCAGATGATACCACCCTTATGGCAGAAAGCAAAGAAGAAGTAAAGAGCCTCTTGATGAAAGTGAAAGAGGAGAGTGAAAAAGTTGCCTTAA
>NW_011494867.1:2504007-2510540 GCF_000754665.1 Bison bison bison
CAGGAAGTAAAGAGCCTCTTGATGAAAGTGAAAGAGGAGAGTGAAAAAGTTGCCTTAAAGCTCAACATTCAGAAAACTAAGATTATGGCATCTGGTCCCATCACTTCATAGGAAATAGATGGGGAAACAGTGGAAACAGTGGCAGACTTTATTTTGGGGGGGCTCCAAAATCATTGCAGATGGTGATTGCAGCCATGAAATTAAAAGATGTTTACTCTTTAGAAGGCAGGTTATGACCAAGCTAGACAGCATATTGAAAAGCAGAGACATTACTTTGTCAACAAAAGTCCGTCTAGTCAAGGCTATGGTTTTCCCAGTAGTCATGTATGGATGTGAGAGTTGGACTATAAAGAAAACTGAGCACTGAAGAATTGATGCTTTTGAACTGTGGTGTTGGAGAAGACTCCTGAGAGTCCCTTGGACTGCAAGGAGATCCAACCAGTCCATCCTAAAGGAGATCAGTCCTAGGTGTTCATTGGAAGGACTGGTGTTGAAGCTGAAACTCCAACACTTTGACCACCTGATGCAAAGAACTGACTCATTTGAAAAGACCCTGATGCTGGGAGGGGTTGAGGGCAGGAGAAGGGGACGACAGAGGATGAGATGGTTGGATGGCATCACTGACTCAATGGACATGAGTTTGTATAAACTCCGGGTGTTAGTGATGAACAGGGAGGCCTGGCATGGTGCAGTCCATGGGGTCATAAAGAGTGGGACATGACTGAGCAACTGAACTGAACTGAACATATCTAATCATAATCATATGAGTATTTTGCTACTCTTCTAGATGCAGATTGCCCTGTATGAATCCTCCTTCCATCTGAGGCTCCGCACATGTTCTATTACCCCCTTGCTGAAATGCTTTCACTTTTCCTGAGCATTGCTGCTACAGTCTTGACTGCCATTTCCTTAGCACCATCTGTAGACCGATATTTTGTGAGAATCTGTATGGATTCCAAGTGAGAACTGAGTTCAACAGTCCAATGTATTTAGTTTTTAAGATAAAAAGAAAGTAATCCATCAATTCCTATTGTAAGTTCACCCTCTTCCCCCGACCCCCACTTCCCATTCTACCCTCACATGAAGATATTCTTACAGCTTTGAAACAGAATCATATTTCCAATAGGTACGATTAAATTTCAGTCAAAAATCCCACTTACCAGAATGTTCACAATACTAATAGTGTTGTTAGAAATGAAACACTTGATTAAAAGGCAGCACACTTGTCTATATCTTTAATGTGAATTCCTAATGAGTCTTAGCAGGAGGCTGATTCACATGAAAATGCACAATTAGCTCATCCAAGTTTAATATACCATTATCTGCACCCAGGCCCTCTCCTCATTACCATTTGAATGCACTGTTTTCTTTGGAATTTTGTGCAGGAAACAAATCCCTATATATGGCACACAGCTCTAGACTCTGATTTGTCTGCATTTGCCCTTTAGACAAAAGGCCAAAACAACGTGCTCTGTGATGCATTAATTTTCAATCTCTGGCTATTTTTGAAATTGTAATGCAGCACATTTCCTTTTCCAGGGGACTTCAGTCAGAATACAATGTAGAAGTGAATATAGCCAAGGGATTTATTTGTTATTCTGAGTGGTGGCACACCATCTTTCTCACGTGGACTCCAGATAAAAGGGGCTGCATTAAAGAGCTGTTGAAATCCAATGAAATAAAACATTACTTGAAAGCTGATTTCACTGCTGTATTGAGTCTATAATACTGTCTGAACTTTAGAGTCTGAGACAACCAGTGGCCTGCAATAAAAACTGAGAAAACAGGAGTTGTATTTAATACCTATCAAGGTGATCATTCAGAGAAGGCAATGGCAACCCTCTCCAATACTCTTGCCTGGAAAATCCCATGGACAGAGGAGCCTGGTAGGCTGCAGTCCATGGGGTCGCTGAGTCAGACACAACTGAGCAAGTTCACTTTCACTTTTCACTTTCATGCACTGGAGAAGGAAATGGCAACCCACTCCAGTGTTCTTGCCTGGAGAATCCCAGGGACGGGGGAGCCTGGTGGGCTGCCGTCTATGGGGTCCCACAGAGTCGGACACGACTGAAATGATTTAGCAGCAGCAGCAGCAAGGCGATCATTTGGGCTTTCATTAATTTTCGTGCTTCTGGCATGCCACACTCCCACAGTTTTGTGTTTCCCTGTGTTCAGAATTCTATTTAATATGGAGCAAATGCATTCAGTAATGGCATCACTGACTCGATGGACATGAGTCTGAGTGAACTCTGGGAGTTGGTGATGGACAGGGAGGCCTGGCGTGCTGCGATTCATGGGGTCGCAAAGAGTCGGACACGACTGAGCGACTGATCTGATCTGATCTGATCTGAACAGATCAACAATGCTGTAAACATTTAAAAATAATTCCTTCCTTCTTTTTTCCTAATTTTCAAGCATCATATCCTTTTAGATCTTTGAAGAGTATTAAATAATGAGAAAAAGATAAAATGTCTTTTGTATGAAATAACTGATTTGTTATTCAAGAGTAAAAACCATCATATTGGACATCTTACTAAGGATGAGTTTATTTTAAGATAATCCAAGTGGTTATAATTTTGCAGATTTACTTAGTAAAACAAAGAGATGTGGCACATGTGAGGTGCGCAAATAGGCAAAACTGCTTGTAAGATAATGTTCAGAATAATTTGTTAAAGGTTTCCTTCCTTAGAGAGGCTTATTGGAAGGCACATGAGGAATTAGAAAGTAGATGATATTAGAGGTTATTTGAACCTCTAAGATTGGTTTACAGTCTTTACAACTTACCTATCTTTGTCTAACGTACATTCTTCTTAATTTCTCTGAGTCTCAGAATTCCTCTTTCCTATTCCCAGCAGCATCTGTAAAAATGGCATAATAATTCTTTGTGCACCACTGTTGTGAAAATAGAGACGAAATTATGTAGCATCTAGTAATAAAGTTTGCAAGGTATAATACACTATATATAATACACTGCCGCTGCCAAGTCACTTCAGTCGTGTCCGACTCTGTGTGACCCCATAGACGGCAGCCCACCAGACTCCCCCGTCCCTGGGATTCTCCAGGCAAGAACACCGGAGTGGGTTGCCATTTCCTTCTCCAATGCATGAAAGCGAAAAGTGAAAGTGAAGTTGCTCAGTCGTGTCCGACCCTCAGCGACCCCATGGACTGCAGCATACCAGGCTCCTCCATCCAAGGGATTTTCCAGGCAAGAGTACTGGAGTGGGGTGCCATTGCTTTCTCCAATACAATACACTAGCAATCAATAATTTGAACTGGGAATTAAGAAAAATTTACATTTCCAGTAATGTCAAAATGAATAAATACTCAAGAATAAGTTTAAAAAGTGAAGTACAGCACTTATACACCAAAAACTGTTAAACATTAGTGAAAGAAATTCATGAAGACCCAAATAAATGAAAAGATATTTCATGTTCATGGTTCAGAAGATTTAACGTTTTTAAGATAGTAATGCTATCCAAAATGATCTAAGGATTCAACAGTGTCTACCAAAATCCCAGCTGGTGTTTTGCAGAAACTGACAAGCAGATCTTATAAGTCATATAGAAATGCACGGGACCCTGATAGCCAGAACAGTCTTGACTCACACTGTAATTTCAAAAGTTACCACACAACTACAGTAAATGACATTGTGCCACTGACATAAAGATTGACATCTAGAACAATGGAATAGAATTGAGAATGAAGAAAGAAGCCCATACATAAATGGTCAGTTGATTTTTGATAAAGATGCCAAGAAAATGTGGTGGAGGAAATAATAATCTTGTCGATAACTGGATATCCATATGCAAAAGAAGGAATTTGGACACCCTGCTTCACATCGTACACAAAAATTAACTCAAAATGGGCCCTAGATATTATATAGAATAAATTTAGCTAGGATGGTAAAATACTTGTACACTTAAAACTGAAACAGTGATAATTAAAATGGACACACAAATTTAAAGGCATTCCATGTTCATGTATTATAAAACTTAATACTGTAAAAATGTCCACACTATTCAACACAAGCTATACAATCAGTGTGAGGTCTGTCAGAGTCCTAGTGGCATTTTTATAGAAATAGAAAAAATAACCCTCAAATTCATAGGGATCCAGAAAAAACCCAGAATAGCCTAAGCAGTCTTGAGAAAGAAGAACAAAACTGATGGCATCATAGTTGCTTATTGCAAAACTACAGTGCTTAATTGGTACTAAAAGACACATAGAACAATAGAATAGAATAGAAAGTCCCCAAATAAACCCGCACATATATGTTCAACTTATCTCCTACAAGGCTGCCTAGGAAATACAGTGGGGAAAGGATAGTGTCTTCAGTAAATGGTGTTGGGAAACTGGAGATTTGCATGTAGGAGAATGAAATTGGACCCTTATAACACATAAAAAATTCCCCAAAATGCATTAAAGATTTAAATGTAAGGCCTGAAACTGTGAAACTTGTAGAAGAAAATGAGAAAAGCTTTATGACATTGGTCTTGGCAATGGTTTCTTGGATAAGATACCAAAAGCATAAACAACAAAAGTAAGAATAGACAAGTGGGACTACATTAAACTAAGAAACTTCTGCCCAGCAAAGGAAAAAATAAACGGAGTGGAAAGGCAACTTACAGAATGGGGGGGAATATTTGCAAGCCATTTATCTGATAAAGAGCTAATCTCCAAAATATGTAAGAACTTTTAGAACTTATTAGCAAAACAAAAACAAATGCCCTGTTTGAAAAATAGGCTAAGGATTTGAATAGATATTTCTCCAAAGAAGATATGCAGATGGCCAACAGGTGTATGAAAAATGTTCAGCATCTCTAGTCATCAGAGAAATGCAAATCAAAACCATCATGATGTATTACCTCATACTTGTTAGGATGGCTATTAAAGAAAAACTCACAAAAAATCAAAACCATAAAACACAAAAAAGATATTAAGTATTGATGAAAATGTGGATAAATTGGAATCTTGTACACTGTTAGTAGAAATGCAAAATTGTGTAGCTGCTATGGAAAACAATGGCATTTCCTTAAAAAATTAAAAACAGAACTGGTGTTGATCTAGCATTTCTGCTTCTGAGTATTTATACAAAATATTTGAAATCAGGATCACAATGAAATATTTGAATTCTGATAATCATTGCAGCATTAATCACAATAGTGAGTGGAAGCAACCTAAATGTTCATTGACAGATGAATGTGTAAGCAAATGTACATGTATGTGGTATATACATGCAACAGAATATTATTCAGTATTAAAAAGAAGGAAATCCTGCCGTATACAATAACATGGATGGATTGAGGACAGCACACTGAATGAAATAACCAAGTCACAGAGGAACAAATACTGCACGGTTCTGTTTATATGATATCTGTTAATATAGTCAAGCTCATAGAAACACAGGGTAGAATGATGGTTGCCAGGGGCTGAAGGAGGGGGAAGTGGGGAGTTCTGTTCAACAGGTATACCACTTCAGTACTGAAAGATGAGTAACTTCTAGAGGTGTGCTGTACGACATTGTGCCTAGAGTTAATACTATGTTACACACTTAAAATTTTGTTAAGAGAGTAGATAGCATGTAAAGTATTCATACCACAAGAAGAAAAGGTGTTCTTAACTACATACCAGGGACCGGTCGTTCATGAGCAAGAGTTATTAATAATTAAACTATGGATGTGAGAATATTTCTAAAAATGCGACAACATTGTAAAAGAAGTTATAAATTAATTGAAATTTCATATTAAAATAATAAATTCAAATTGCATAGATATGTTTATATGACACATTATGATACTTCCAAATCAATGGAGAAATGCAGTGTGAAAAAAATGATAGACATGGGTCTCAGTCATACTTACAGTTGTGTGTTTTTCTGCCTCAATGAGCCATCGTGACTGGAGAGCTTGGAAGATGCCTTTGCTTTGGGTGTTAAGTGATGAGGGTCTCTAATGATCACTGTGGAAATAATTAATTGAAAGACTACTTAATTTAATTATCAAAAAGTAAACTAATGCCTCTTTCATCCTTATCCCAAATCTTCTTTCCACCCAAATTTTCATTCTTCATCCTCAATCACTGATCATCTGTGAGTCATGTAAGTCAGTAAGAAACATTTTTGAACATTAGTAAAAAGTATCTAGTATATATTATGTTCTAAGAATGTAAGATTACAAAAATATCTTTTATTTTTGGAAATATAACAAAAAAGCTTCCAGAATCTTGGCTGTCAGGAAACAGTTAGGGATTTATTTACCAAACTTCTAAAAGAGGATGTTTGCACTTGTGGTGAAAAACCCTTTTGAAGAAGTGACTGTGTCTATTATGTGTGGCTTTAGGAGAGACTTCTCAGTGCTGCTGCTGCTAAGTCACTTCAGTCATGTCCGACTCTGTGCGACCCCATAGATGGCAGCCCATCAGGCTCCCCCGTCCCTGGGATTCTCCAGGCAGGAACACTGGAGTGGGTTGCCATTTCCTTCTCCAGTGCATGAAAGTGAAAAGTGAAAGTGAACTTGCTCAGTTGTGTCCGACTC
>NW_011494867.1:2510640-2524877 GCF_000754665.1 Bison bison bison
CTCAGTGCTGCTGCTGCTAAGTCACTTCAGTCATGTCCGACTCTGTGCGACCCCATAGATGGCAGCCCATCAGGCTCCCCCGTCCCTGGGATTCTCCAGGCAGGAACACTGGAGTGGGTTGCCATTTCCTTCTCCAGTGCGTGAAAGTGAAAAGTGAAAGTGAGGTTGCTCAGTTGTGTCCGACTCTTAGCGACCCCATGGACTGCAGCCTACCAGGCTCCTCCATCCATGGGTTTTCCAGGCAAGAGTACTGGAGTGGGGTGCCATTGCCTTCTCAGTAGGTTTAATTAATTTCCTTGATCAGAATATGAGGTGATTTTGCTTTTATAGTCAAGAACTATTTAAAACTAACTCCTTTTATTTTTTAAGGGTTAATAATAATGCCTCTATTTCTCTAGTTCTATTGCAAAGAAATAGAGGAAAACAATAGACTGGGAAAGACTAGAGATCTCTTCAAAAAAATTAGAGATACCAAGGGAACATATCATGCGAAGAAGGGCACAATAAAGGACAACAACAGTATGGACCTAACAGAAGCAGAAGATATTAAGAAGACGTGGTAAGAATATACAGAAAAACTATACAAAAAAGATCTTCATGACCCAGGTAACCACAATGGTGTGATCACTTAACTAGAGCCAGACATCCTGGAATGCGAAGTAAACTGGGCATTAGGAAGCATCACTACGAGCAAAGCTAGTGAAGGTGATGGAATTCCCTTGAGCTATATCAAACCCTAAAAGATGATGCTGTGAACATGCCTCACTCAATATGCCAGCAAATCTGGAAAACTCAGCAGTGGCTACAGGACTGGAAAAGGTCAGTTTTCATTCCAATCCCAAATAAAGGCAATACCAAAGAATGCTCAAACTATCACACAGTTGACTATCACACACTCATCTCACTAGCAAAGTAATGCTCAAAATCCTCCAAGCCGGGCTTCAACAGTATGTGAACTGTGAACTTCCAGATGTTGAAGCTGGATTTAGAAAAGGTAGAAGAACCAGAGATCAAATTGCCAACATTGCTGGATCATAGAAAAAGCAAGAGAGTTCCTGAAAAACATCTATTGACTTTTGCTTTATTGACTATGCCAAAGCATTTGACTGTGTGTATCACAACAAACTGTGGAAAATTCTTCAGAGTTGGGAATACCAGACCACCTGACCTGCCTGCTGAGAAGTCTGTATGCAGGTCAAGAAGCAACACTTAGAACTGGACATGGAACAACAGACTGGTTCCAAATAGGGAAAGGAGTACATCAGGGCTGTATATTGTCACCCTGCTTATTTAACTTATAAGCAGAGTACATCATGTGAAATGCCAGGCTGGATGAAGCACAAGCTGGAATCAAGATTGCCGGGAGAAATATCAATAACCTCAGATATGCAAATGATACCACCCTTATGGCAGAAAGCGAAGAAGAACTAAAGAGCCTCTTGATGAAAGTGAAAGAGGAGAGTGAAAAAGCTGGCTTAAAACTCAGCATTCAAAAAACCAAGATCATGTCATCTGGTCCCATCACTTCATGGCAAATAGATGGGGAAACAACGGAAACAGTGTCAGACTTTATTTTTTGGGGCTCCAAAATCAGTGCAGATGGTGACTGCAGCTATTAAATTAAAAGCCGCTTGCTCCTTGGAAGAAAAGCTATGACCAACCTAGACAGCATATTAAAAAGCAGAGACATTACTTTGCCATACAAGGTCCATCTAGTCAAAGCTATGGTTTTTCCCGTAGTCATGTATGGATGTGAGAGTTGGACCATAAAGAAAGCTGAGTGCCGAAGAATTGATGCTTTTGAACTGTGGTGTTGAAGACTCTTGAGAATCCCTTGGACTGCAAGGAATCCAGCCAGTCCATCCTAAAGGAAATCAGTTCTGAATATTCTTTGGAAGGACTGATGCTGAAGCTGAAACTCCAATACTTTGGCCACCTGATACGAAGAGCTGACTCATTGGAAAAGACCCTGATGCTGGGAAAGATTGACGGTGGGAGGAGAAGGGGACCACAGAGTTTGAGATGGCTGGATGGCATCACTGACGCAATGGACATGAGTTTGTGTAAACTCCAGGAGTTGGTGATGGACAGGGAGGCCTGGCGTGCTGTAGTTCATGGTGTTGCAGAGGGTTGGACACGACTGAGTGACTGAGCTGAAGTGATTAATACCTCATATTTTAAAACTTTCCATCTTAATTCTATGTTTTATCATCAACAGACATAATATTCAAGAACTAATGTAGAATAATAATAGGATAATGTATTGTCCACATTGGTTAAAAAAGTAACAATCTCTAGTTACAATCTTTTCATTTCTGGTAATCTAAGCCTTTAGCAAAAATCTCCCTATGCCAGAATTAAAATCTGATTAGATTTTAATTTTAACAGAGGAGAGGCATATGTGAGTGAGGTGGAAGGAGAGGCCCCCTCTGATAAAAGCCTTGTGTAGGTCACTCTCAGTCCAGAACTGAGCTGTCAGTGGAAGCAGCTGGAAGCCAGAAGAGAATCTAGTGGAGAAGACACAGCTGCTGTGGCTGAACACTTAGAAGAAGCAACCAGATGTCTTGTCTGCCTAATTTATCATGAAAAACCCATGTACCTGAAATGTGGGTATCTTGCCTCCAAAGCATCAATTCACTGCAGAAGGAGCTCAGTTGGAGAGGGTTTATTGTGCCCCTTCTGCTCTTTGGTCTTTCAGAAGAACAACATCAGATCCAATTGCCAGATGGGGGAACTGGTTTCTAAGTTGCAGAAACAAGAGCTCCAGCTGAGAGCTATTCTGCAGATGAATCCAAGGATGCTGAACTTCTAAATGAATGTGACCTTGAATGCTGACACAACCTATGAACTCCTCATCATTTCAGATGACTGAGGAATGTACAGTGTGGGAACTTCAGACAGAGAGTGTAAGCATGTGTTGAGATGTTCAGCTACTCGTTTTGTGTCTTGAGCTCCCCTGGCTTCATTTCTGGCTGCCGTTACTGGGAGACAACGTGGGACAAAGCAAAGAATGGGACCTGGGAGTCTGCTGAGAATATGTTCACCAATGAGGAGAGATCCAACTGTCTACAGAGCTTGGATTCTGGACCTTAAGTCTGAGACAAAAAAGCTACTTTTTGGCCAGCACTGAGCATGGACTTCCTTTGGGTAAATCTCCAGTTACACTGAGTGAGAATTTTCCAGGATGTGGATTTTGGAAAATTTTCTTTTATGATATTAGTGATGAAACATATCTTTACATTTACTGAACTTTCAGCTTCGGAGCTACTGTGCCCATTCTTTTCACCCTTAAATCCAAGTAATGGTGATAAAGACTCCCTGAGTCTTGTGGATCAACCCCAACTTTCTTTTGTCCCCTCATCATAATCAGACATGGACCAATAAACCCAAAACAACAAAATGATTTTCTGGTAAATATCTTTGTGCTCATAGCTCTGATCTTTTCTACTTACTACATACATTAGACAACATATTAGTAGAAAAATAGGGACTCTTATGAGTCATAAACATAGTTAGAATATAAATTGTATTTTAAATGTTAAATCTCATAGTAAAAAATGCTACTGATAACAAAATAGATACACTGAGTGCTAGAATAAGTCTGCTAAAGCATACATAGACCATCTAAAAGAAAATTATAAAACATTTATAAGAATAATTACAGAAAGCTGAAATAGATGATAGGATTGAAAGATTCAGTATTGTTAAGTGATAATTTTCTAAACAAAATTATAGATCTAATAAACTTATCCTTAAAATTGGTGATAGACTTTGACAAGTTTATTTTAAAATATAGCCAAAATTGCAAAGGAGCATAAATATCCAAGAGTATTGATGAAGAACAGAATCGGAAGACTTATTCTATTTAAATGATGATAGTCATGATAAAGCTACTTACTGCAAATCATACAGTGTGATATTGGTACTAGCATAGATGATTAGGTCATTAGGATAAAATAGAAACTGAACTTACACTTATGTGGGCTATGGATAACGTTTACTCTTTGCAGTCACAAAGGAAAGTCTTTTCATAAAATGATGCTTGGTCAATTGTGTGCCCAAATGGAAAAAAGTATATCACATCATTATCCAAAATCAGTTTCAGATGGATCGTGGATCCTAAATAAAAATTTAAACAAGACTATCTGGAGAATAGATTACACAAAAATATCTTTTTGAACTATAGTTATATGCAATAAGATGTGTATGTTTCATAAACAAAATGGTGAGCAAGTTTACCCTATTATTACCTTGTTATTAATTTGCCTTGTTATTATTCCTCTTGGCACGTGGCTTAGAAAGTCTTTGTCTCAGATGCTATGAACATTACCTGCCCAGAGTGGGTGTGTTCTGTGTATCATTTCTGCATCATCATGTAATTTGGGGGATTTATTTGCTAATTACTAACTCAAAGAACATAATTTCTGTATTTATTATGCAAGTAATTCAAGAAATGACATCAAAATACCTTTGTAGGGAAATTATTAGTCCTTTTGATGCAAATATTTATATTTTATGACTTGGTATTTACATTCTTTTCTTAGATGCCCCATTCTAAAATAAAAGATGAGGAGATGACCCAAGATCCAAGAAACAATTGTCTTCACAAGTATGTTTCATTTTGGTTTTATGGGTATATACGTCAAACTCAGAAAGTTGTATACATTAAATATATACAGCTTTTTGTGTGTCAATTAATACCTTAATAAAGTGGCTTAAAATTATGTTTAATGGAATGAGAATGAAGATTTCTTTAGCTTGTCAGATCATCCTGGCCTCTGAGCAAGGATAATTGGCAGAAGGGATAGGTTATATTCTTGAGAGGCAATATATTTGTCACCTAGAAAAACCACATGATACTGGATATATGTCTGTATTATGCTTTCCTTAGTACTGATATAATCTGGTGGTAAACTCTTTGATTTATTTTTAGAGTTTTCTCCTGTGGAAGTATTTCTGTTTTGATGGAAAACGAAGTCCTGATCTCTGCTTGTGGGTAGCTTGTTTGGAAGAGGGACATTCTGATATCTTTTCAGTACAGTTGAAAAAAAATCTGCAAGTTTTTTATGCAAGTGCTAAGGAGACCTAAAACCATAATATCTGCTCCTGTGGGAAATAAAACTGTTTTTTTTGTCTATTAGAAAAATAACATGTAGTTTAAGAGATGTTGCTTTTGTGCTCTAAAGAATATTATTTATGGTAGATGCTTGGTTAAAAGGATACCCAAAACATGTTCTTACAAAAGGTCGAGTAGATGGTAAATAAATATATTTTGAATGAATAGAGGTTAAATCTCTTCCTTAAGGGAAAACTTTAGTTAGTATCTGAACCAGCAGTAGATGCCAAATCTAGTTTTCTATTATGATATGGAAAATGTAACATATAGTTTATTATAAGCTAATAAATAGTTACGTATAATCTGTTTGACTTTTGAAATGAGGCAAATATTTAAAGACAAAGATATTTTCTTGATATATTTGTTTTCAGGAACATTTGTTCTTTGATGAAATCATTTAAAAGTGGTCCTTGGATCCTTGGTGTTTTTCTGACATGCTTTGTAGGTCAGATCCAAGACTGCTCTGATTATAGGGCTCTCACAGCACACAGGATTCACGGATGCAGTGCTAGGTTGGAAGTCAGTTTTGACTTGAGGCTGGCTCCAGTTGTGAGATTTTTTTCAGCATTCTTTGCTAAAACTAGCAATGATCTGGGATCACTGGGTGGGCAGAGCGGCTGATGGTCACTATGCGGCTTTGTCTCCTTTGAATATAAGGAAGGCCCAGGAAAGTGTGCAGGAGCTTGCTCATAACCTGGTGTGGGGACTTGATTGCATACACCAAGACGGCTTTCCAAGAAAGAGGAAACGTGGGTTCTATCTGAAAATCTGTGACAACTACCATAGTCCCATATTTCAGTAACAGTCTTTCTGTTCATCTGCGTTTTAATTTTGGTGGTGTTACATCGTACAGTATAATTTAAACAAATTAGATACAGTGACATGGCTTTCCCAGTGACTCAGCAGTAAGAATCCACCTGCAATGCAGGAGACCCTGGTTCGACCCCTGGGTTGGGAAGGTCCCCTGGAGAAGAGAATGGCAACTCACTCCAGTATTTTACCTGGAGAATCCTATGGACAGAGGAGCCTCCTTGGCTATAGTCTATAGTATTGCACAGAGTTGGACATGACTGAAGCGACTGAGCACAGCACACAGATACAGTGATAAATATAGTTACTTCTGATGTTTCTATAACTGTTACTACTACATACAAATTTAGGAAAAGATTATTCTGTCTGGGTCAATGTTGTTTAAAGTGTAAATAGGTGCTGTGTATGAAAGACGACGGTAATTATCAGCACTATGTAAAACTGCCCTTTGTTCATATACACTTTTCTTTCCTAAAATATTTTTTGTGAGTGGAATATAATGAATAGAGCTGATGATTCTATAGGAAGCCCATAAAAGAATAGAGAGTTAATGGGACAAGGAAGGCAGACACATGTTATTGGGAAATTGAATAATAAAAATAGACATTTGGATAATTGCAACAGATGGGCTTGACACAAAACAGAACAGTGCCAGTACACAGACTGCTACATTCTCACAAACAGTAGATAGAAATGTATTTATTTGTCCAAAATATTCCATTTATATGTAGACAGACACAAGTACACCAAAACTCATTTTTTTATGCTATACTTACAATGACCTAATTTGTATATGTGTTTAAAAATAAGCACTGTTATATATATATATATGGTGATGTAGTCGGAGAAGGCAATGGCAAACCACTCCAGTACTCTTGCTTGGAATATCCCATGGATGGAGGAGCCTCCTGGCTGCAGTCCATGGGGTTGGGAAGAGTTGGACACGACTGAGCGAGTTCACTTTCACTTTTCACTTTCATGCATTGGAGAAGGAAATGGCAACCCACTCCAGTGTTCTTGCCTAGAGAATCCCAGGGATGGGGGAGCCTGGTGGGCTGCCGTCTATGGGGTCGCACAGAGTCGGACACGACTGCAGCGACTTAGCAGCAGCAGCAGTGATGTAGTAGTAGTGAAAGGCGCTCAGTTGTGTCCGACTCTTTTTGACCCCATGGACTCTCCATGGAGTTCTCCAGGCCAGAATACCAGAGTGGGTAGCCGTTCCCTTCTCCAGGGGATCTTCCCAACCCAGGGATCGAACCCAGGTCTCCCCCACTGCAGGCGGATTCTTTACCAGCTGAGCCACAAGGGAAGCCCATTATATATATAGCAAGTAATTATTACAGAAGAGTGGATAAATTTATACAGGACTGTATCCCTTTCAAATGTCACAAATGTATGTATATGTATTATTCTTATTACATTAATGGCATTGGACTTCTATGTTCATGTCCAAGATGCCCGTGGACTTGGCAGAACCAGTCACTGGTTTCAGTCTTGTTATCATGGCAAAGCCTGCTTGTCTCTGGCCCCCTCTTTCACCTTTTTATCTTCCTGACCATGTTTCTGGCTTTGAGTGGGGCCTTGTATTGACCTCCATTTTCTATTTACTTCCTCCTAACTCCTTCTCTGAGCCACTGTCTGGCTCAACTCTGTTGCAGGGAAACTTGTGAATCTGTCCTATTGTTCATTCCCTAGTCTTTGGAGGATCACTGTGAATGGTCCATTCAGCAACTAAGGCAAGAGAAGGCTTTTTCTAACCCTTGTTGCTTGTTAGGTTGAGTTCGGCAGTTAGGTCACTGATGATCCTAATGAGAGTGGTGTCTGTTGAGAAGTGGGCATTCAAGCTTGATTAGGATGGGTTGCAGGTTAGGAATTGGGGAAAGTTCCAGAGATAAATCTATTAAGATGTCTTGTTGTAAAGGGGAACAAAAAATGAGGCATAAGCTATAGGAGTGTGTGTGTGTGTGTGCATATATATACACACATATATAATTTTATGTCATGCTGTTTTAATTTAGTTTCACTTCTTTGTAGACAATAGAAAGTTACCTGAGTTTGTTTGCTGAAATAAATAATCCAGTTTAAAGAAAGAAAGGGAGGGAACAGGAGATGGAATCTAAGTACTAACTGCTGCTGCTGCTGCTAAGTTGCTTCAGTCGTGTCCAACTCTGTGGTACCCCATAGACGGCAGCCCACCAGGCTCCCCCGTCCCTGGGATTCTCCAGGCAAGAACACTGGAGTGGGTTGCCATTTCCTTCTCCAATGCATGAAAGTGAGAAGTGAAAGTGAAGTCGCTCAGTCGTGTCCGACTCTTCTCGACCCCATGGACTGCAGCCCACCAGGCTCCTCCATCCATGGGATCTTCCAGGCAAGAATATTGGAGTGGGGTGCCGTTGCCTTCTCCGAAGTACTAACTAGGGGAAGGTATTCAGTATTCTGTGGGGATATGGGGACACTTACTGCCTTATGATGGGAAGGAAGAGGGAAACAGATTCAAGGATAGGTATATAGATTTGTTGGTGGAAAATTAGATGTATTCATGTGTGTTTACTTTCATTTTTTAATGCAATATGAGGCAAGAAAAATCACTTGTGAGGAGGAAAAGTGAAAGGACTTTGACAGATAAGAAAATGATGAAATATTCTTCTCAGGAGTGGGAAAGTAAGCTTACCAGAAAATAACAGGATTAGTGAGCAGTATTAGCTGCCAGTTTAAGACTTGCAATCATGACTATAAGGGGAGCACAATCAACTGAGTTGTTGGTTGAGGTGCTGTGTAGATTGATATGAAGGTTCAGAGAATAACCTGTGGTAATTCTCAGGGAGAGTGAAGGGCATCAAGTCAAGGGCATTTTCAAGGAGCGTTTGAATGACAGGCCATGGAAGGAGGCTGGATATGGAACAGTGTTAGTCGGGTAGGGCTAATGGCAGTGGGCGTGCTGGTGAAGGGACTGGAGCTCTCAGGTGGTTGTGGGGTGTGCAGGTGGTGGGAGTATACTTGAGCAGGTGAACTGGTATGATCAGAAAGTGGGCACTTAGAATCTAGTTTTCAGAAGGGGTGTCAGATCTGATGAGGAGGAGATGCAAGGAGGTAGTGTGGGAGACGGCAGTTTGGCGAGAAGGAGATCAGAGTTCCACAAGTGGAAAATGTTGGCCAATCAGTGTGGACATTAGAGTCACTGACAATATTGACAATATTGGCAAGAAGTTGGGGGAATGAAGACCCTGCCTAGGTTAGGACTCTCCTTCTTTAATTAACGAAGAATGTCTAGGCGATTATCAAGGAAGTGCAGTGAGGAGAGTGAGTGGTGGGACTAGAGAGGCTGCTGTAGCTACAGAGATGAATGCTCAGAGCCAGAGGAAAGGGCAGTGTGGAGTGGAACAGCAGGGGCACCGGGAGGACACCCGAATGCAGATCGGGTTGGATCGAGCTGTGCGGAGGGCGCGACAAAAACCGGTTTCTGGTAGAGATAGATGCCGAGGTGTCCCAGGAGGAGCTGGGTTTCAGTAAAGCAGATAAGAAACATTCTACAAGTGTTTCAGGGTTGAGGAAAGATTCCTGTCCACAGAGAGGAAGGTGGAGAGGAGTGCATTGTGAAAAGTTTTGCAGGAAAAGGTCAACTGAGAATTAGATTAGGGAGAGGCCAGTACATTGCAACTTCTTTCAAGAGTGCTTGGCCACCAAGTTGTAGACCTGGTACCATGCCCGTGTAATGAGGTGTGTGGTACGCAAAGGACAGTGCTGTTTATACACTGGACCCTGTCTCCTTTATAGAAAGGTCGGTGGTAAACATGTATTGTTAATAAATCTATTAGAAAACACGTTTTCCTGAACTCCCTGGAAAATGAACTCAAAACAACTGCCATCCTACACTAGATCAACAACTTTTGTAACAGCCACTGTCCATTAAAGTGTTCTAAATACTCAGGATACAAAATATCCTCAGTGTTGCTTGTTGCTTCAGTTTCCCTAATTTGAAACGGATTCAAGCCTGAAATACTTGTTTTCAGCTATGAGTCAGATGGCATCATAAGGATTTATTGAGACATTTGTTACATAAATACTTCAGAAAATAATAGGAAGGGCAGAATAGTATAAAGATGGTTTAAATCACTATGCTAGCAATAGAAAATGCATTATTTTTTTTAACGGTTAGATTAACATCAACGTTTCCGTCAACATTTTATAATTACATTTCTTTTGGTGAAACAAAGCAATACAACTAAAATGAACAAAGTAGCCAAGGCTCAGTCTTGATTTTTTTAAAATTAAAGACAGACTTTTAAAAAGCTTCTTCTTTTGTCAGTCCTACAGTTGCATGTCACCCTGCGTTTGCCCTATGTATCTAATCGCTGAAATAGGAATACTAACAAGGAAAATTCCCAGCTTTGCATATAAAATGGGTAGAGGCATTTGATGGAGCTGATATCTTTATATTACTTTAAGTGTATTTACTCCATTAAGAAAGGTCACTTTCCTAATAGATTAAAAAAAATAAAGATCGCATTTGTTTAGAATTACTGGACAGGCATTTTTTAAACCTGCAAAATATTTAAAATCTATTTTCACCCATCTTCTCTCATGCCACAAATAAGATGTCACATGAAAGAAAAAAAAATTGCATTAAAAAGTATTGTCTTGCATATGGTCAGAATTCAGAAAGTAGTCACAGTATAAGATTTAGAGAGTCACGATTTGAACCAGGTCCTTGTATCTAAAGTCAATGCCACAGCAATAAATCACAAGATTTTATAGCTCTGTATTTTGATGTTATAAACTTTGCCAGAAAAATTCTTCCTTTTCTTTGGTGAGTCTCTATTTTTATGCCTCTCAGTTCCAAGCATGTCTTGAAAGTAATTTCTTCCATAGAAGCTTCCCTTCTCTTCCTACTGATCTTGGCAGTTTCGAATGCACGTGTCTGGGCTGTGTGAACAACACTTAGGTTATCCTGCTAGGGTTGTACTTAACATATGAGCTAACACACATATACCCACACACACACACATGCACACACACACACAGAACTCCATTTTGCATTAGAATGAAAACTACAAAACAAACTTAAAACATGTACTTGATATAGGAATAATCATTATTAAAAATAAAAGACTATATAGGGTTTGATAAGGTCTAACATTTTTCATTATTTTATAGGTAAAGCCATATTACAGTGACTAATTTGATTCTGTTGACGGTGGAAGCTCAAGAAGGCTTTTTGGGATAAAAATATTTGAGAAAAACCACTACAATTTCACATCTGTCATCACAGATTTAGAAAAAAAAGCATATTTGGAATCAAAATTTCACATCTGTGAGGAACAGAAAACAAGATCTTTAGGATTTCACAAACATGAACCGAGTGTTACAAGTTCCTGGTTCTAGGACCATATGTGTAATTGAGATTTGTGCATTGCTTCTATATAATCTTTTCTTCACAAATAGCTGCTTCAAAGTATTTATTTTGGTTCTCTGTCTTCCCACGTGGTCATTTTTCAGATGAAGTAACAGACTTTTAATTACTTCATATGATACCTTGTAAATCCAATGATAGATGGAGAATGACCCACTGTTGTACTTGAAGGGTTTACACCTCAACAAAATTACAAGTCACTGCCAGCCATGGTCCTGTGTCTCATCCATAAGTACAGGTCTATCATGAATACTAAATTTATAAATTTCAAGGTACAACTGTTTGCTTTTACCTATCTCTTAAGATGGTGAATAGAGCTAGTTTTTGTAAGTCTGCAGCTACTAAGTCCAAGAAAAGTCCTTGGAACCTGCTATATTTTTTTTGAGAGAGAATTGAGAACTAAACTTCCATATACAGTGTGTTCCCCCACAGAGTTGAATCAGAGCTTTTTAATGAAAAGAATTTATGATTGTAACACCATCCTATTGTGGTGGGGACTTGGAGTTAATGCTACTGCAAATATGGGGAGAAAGAGCAGTTTATTGTTGCCTAAGCTTCAGAAATAAATTGAGAGTGATCTCAAAGGAAGACCCTTCCATGAATGATCTGCTATCTTTTGTATTCCTGTCTGTTGCTATTTCAGGATGTTGTTTTGTTATTGCTAAGAGTCAGTTCAAATCTGATCAACAGAGGTTTCTCCAGAGAATGTGGGTGCGCTTTTTATCTTTGGAACTATTCACTTTATCTTTAAGCTATCTCTGAGTAATTAGTTTGATTTGATGCCTCAACAAAAGTTATCCTCAAAACTCTTAATAGAGTAACAAACTGATAACAGAAAAAGGAAAGATAATGAAAAATTGCTCTTAATTTTCTCATTTTAAACAATAAGGAATATTATCTGTGTATAGTATACATATAGGAATATGGAAATAAACAAAAAGGTTAAAAACCTCCAATAACATGGCTTATGAGGTTTTAAAAGCATTTTTCTTTGTGTTTATTCTTGTCATATCAACAGTTGTGCAAACTGTACCTCAGATATGTATCTGATAAGAAGTAGGGATATTAATTCATGGATAACTATAATGAATCTGATGGTTTTTACATTAATAGAATTGTTTTTGGTGTCAGGTAAAACAATATTTCTTTTTGTTGCCCTTTAAAATAATGTATTATTCAGGTAAGGGTCAATGGTGTTGGGCATGGAAAAGTGAACAGTTTACAGAAGAATCACCTCCTCCCTCTGCAACTCTGCTGCTGCTGCTAAGTCGCTTCAGTTGTGTCCGACTCTGTGCGACCCCATAGACGGCAGCCCACCAGGCTCCTCCATCCCTGGGACTCTCCAGGCAAGAACACTGGAGTGGGTTGCCATTTCCTTCCCTTTTCCAAGGCATGCACACATGCTAAGTCGCTTCAGTCGTGTCCAACTCTCTGCAACTTTGACATTTGCCAAACTCATTTCTGGGGAAGGTGACTAATCTTTAAAGATGGAAACTAGAACTTCCCTGGTGATCCAGTGGTTAAGAATCCACCTTCCAATGCAGGAAATGTGGGTTCGATCCCTGCTCAAGGAACTAAGATCCACATGCAGCTTGAGAGCTTGCGAGCTGCAACTACTGAGCTTCAGTGCTCTAGAGTCCATGCTCTGCAACAAGAGAAGCCCACGCACACCATCAAAGAGCCCATATGCCCCAAAGGAAGACCCAGCACAGCCAACCCCCCGGCCCCCAAATAAAGAACAGCAAAAAATAAGAAAAAATTAAAAAAGATAGAGACCACCTCATTCAGTGTTTTCCAGTGCTCTTGGAATTCTGGGCGATGTGTGGCTCCACAGGGTCACTCTGCTGAGCTGAGGGCAGAGGGAAATGACTGGATTTTCGTCATACGTTATCACCCACAACAGCATCAACCCCTCAACCCCCTCTACCCCTGCCTCAGGCTGTATAATTTACTATAATGGCTCACAGAACTCACAGAAACATTTACTTACATTTCCTGCTTTATTAGAAATGATATAAAAAAGGATAGAGGTGAAGAGCCAGAGAAGAATGTAGATGGAGTGAGTTCCAGAAGGATCCTGAGTGAAGGAGGTCCTGTCCATTGGAGGTGGGGTGCTCCAGCCCCCTGGCACATGGATGTGCTCACCAGAAAGTTCTCCTAACCTCCTGGCTGAGGGCGTTTTATAGACGCTTCATCATGTAAGCATGACTGCTTATTAGCTCAGCTTCCAGCCCTTCTTTCCTCCTGGGAGGATGGGGAATGAAGCTGAAAGTTCCAGGCTTCTGATCATGCTTGGTCTTTCTGGTGACTGGCTCCCATTCAAGAGCCCTTCAAGAGTTGCCTTACTAGAACAAAAGAGGGTCCTATCACCCAGAAAATTCCAAGGGATTTAGGAACTCTGTATAAAATGCTCCTATACCTCCATCACTCAGAAACTCATAAAGGTTTTAGGAGGTCTGTGTCAGGAATCTGAGTCAAGGACCACATGTTAGAACAAAAGATACAAGTAGTACACCTATCACTCAGGAAATTACAAGGGTTTTTAGGACCTCTGTACCTGGCACCAGGGACAGAGACCAAATATGTATTTCTTGTTATGTCATAGTCCACCCTCTAGTCTCAGGCCATGTACCTCTTCTAGCAAAACGCTCTTACTTTTCTGAGCATTTACATTTGGTGTAGTGTTTATAGAACAGATATAGCAATAGTACCAACATGCGTATGCCTAATGTTTGGAGAAGCCTGTTGGAAATAGGGATAGATTTATTTTTTTTTAATTTTATTTTATTTTTAAACTTTAGATAATTGTATTAGTTTTGCCAAATATCAAAATGAATCCATCACAGGTATACATGTGCTCCCCATCCTGAACCCTCCTCCCTCCTCCCTCCCCATACCATC
>NW_011494867.1:2524977-2525302 GCF_000754665.1 Bison bison bison
TCCCAGTGCACCAGCCCCAAGCATCCAGTATCGTGCATTGAACCTGGACTGGCATCTCGTTTCATACATGATATTTTACATGTTTCAATGCCATTCTCCCATAACTTCCCACCCTCTCCCTCTCCCACAGAGTCCATAAGACTGTTCCATACATCAGCGTCACTTCTGCTGTCTCGTACACAGGGTTATTGTTACCATCTTTCTAAATTCCATATATATGCATTAGTATACTGTATTGGTGTTTTTCCTTCTGGCTTACTTCACTCTGTATAATAGGCTCCAGTTTCATCCACCTCATTAGAACTGATTCAAATGTATTCTTTTT
>NW_011494867.1:2526780-2527016 GCF_000754665.1 Bison bison bison
ATGTTGAGGTATGTTCCTTCTATTCCTGCTTTCTGGAGAGTTTTTATCATAAATGGGTGTTGAATTTTATCAAAGGCTTTCTCTGCATCTATTGAGAAATCATACGGTTTTTGTTTTTCAATTTGTTAATGTGGTGTATTACATTGATTGATTTGCGGATATTGAAGAATCCTTGCATCCCTGGGATAAAGCCCACTTGGTCATGGTGTATGATCTTTTTAATGTGTTGTTGGATT
>NW_011494867.1:2529147-2530680 GCF_000754665.1 Bison bison bison
TCTTTTAATTCGTTTTTCTTTTATCCTCTCTGTTCATTTATTTCTACCATTCTATCTTCTAATCCACTAATCCTATCTTCTGTCCCTGTTATTCTACTATTTGTTGCCTCCAGAGTGTTTTTAATTTCATTTATTGCATTATTCATTTTATATTGACTCTCTTTTGTTTCTTCTAGGTCCTTGTTAAACCTTTCTTGCATCTTCTCAATCTTAGTCTCCAAGCTATTTATCTGTGATTCCATTTTGATTTCAAGATTTTGGATCAATTTCACTATCATTATTTGGAATTCTTTATCAGGTAGATTTCCCTATCTCTTCGTCTTTTGTTTGGTTTGGTGGGTTTTTATCCTGTTCCTTTATCTGCTGGGTATTCCTCTGTCTCTTCATCTTGTTTAAATTGCTGAGTTTGGGGTGTCCTTTCTATATTCTGGCAGTTTGTGGAGTTCTCTTTATTGTGGCTTTTCCTTGCTGTGTGTGGGTTTGTACAGGTGGCTTGTCAAGGTTTCCTGGTTAGGGAAGCTTGTGTCGGTGTTCTGGTGGGTGTCCAGTAATGAGTTATGAGATGTCTATGGTTTTGGGGTGACTTTGGGCAGCTTGTATCTTGAAGCTCAGGGCTGTGTTCCTTTGTTGCTGGAGAATTTGCTTGGTATGTCTTGCCCTGGAACTTGTTAGCCCTTGTGTGGTGCTTGGTTTCAGTGTTGGTTTGGAGGCGTTTGATGAGCTCCTGTCAATTAATGTTCCTTGGAGTCAGGAGTTCCCTGGAGTCAGGGTTTGGACTTAAGCCTCCTGCTTCCAGTTATCGGTCTTATTTTTACAGTAGTTTCAAAACTTCTCCTTCTATACAGCACCATTGATAAAACATCTACGTTAAAGATGAAAAGTTTCTCTACTGTGAGGGTCACTCAGAGAGGTTCACAGCATTACATGGAGAAGAGAAGAGGGAGGAGGGAGTTAGAGGTGACCCAATTGAGATGAGGTGGAATCAATAGTGGAGAGAGTGGGGTAGTCAGTAGTCACTTCCTTATGTGCACTCCACAGCTGGACCACTCAGAGATGTTCATGGAGTTATACAGAGAAGAGAAGAAGAAGGAAGGAAACACAGGTGGCCAGAGGGATAAAAGGGGGGAATGAAAAGGAGGGAGACAGATCCAGCCGGTAATCAGTTCCCTAAGTGTTCTCCACCATCTGGAACACACATAAACTCACAGAGTTGGGTAGAGTAGAGAGGGGTTAGGGAGGAGACACAGGCGACCTGGTGGAGAAAAAGGAGAGTCCAAAGGGAGAGAGAGCAGTCAAGCCAGTAATCTCGCTCTGTAGTGAAAAATGGGTCCTGAACATTGGGTTCTTAAAGGTACAAAATTGGTAACAAATACATAAAAGCAAAAATTAAAAATCTAGAGTAGAGTTTGGAATTTCAAAAATACAATGTTAAACAAAAGGAAGAAGAAACATAAAGAGAGAAAACAAACAAACAAAAACAATGTCGCAAAAATTATAAAGAAAATACAGGTACAAATTTGGTATCAAATACCA
>NW_011494867.1:2531464-2532472 GCF_000754665.1 Bison bison bison
TGCTGAGTTTGGGGTGTCCTTTCTATATTCTGGCAGTTTGTGGAGTTCTCTTTATTGTGGCTTTTCCTTGCTGTGTGTGGGTTTGTACAGGTGGCTTGTCAAGGTTTCCTGGTTAGGGAAGCTTGTGTCGGTGTTCTGATGGGTGGAGCTGTATTTCTTCTCTTTGTTCAGTCACGCTGTGGGGAGGGAGGGAGGGATGCTGCAAACAAATAACACTGGCGTGCACTCGCAGTGCCTCAGCCACACTGGATCTGCCCCCGCTCACGGCGCGTGTAGCCTCCCTGCCCACACTGCTCGGGCTCTAGGTTGTTCCGCCGAGAACAATCCGAGGCCGGCCCTGGGCTGCATGTACCTCCCAGGTCCAAGCCGCTCAGGTTCAGGCACTCGGGTAGTCCTCAGAGGCGCAGACTCTGTTGGGCCTGCATTTTGTGCTCTTCCCAGGTCCGAGCAGCTCAGGTGATGAGGTGTTTGGCGAACGCCAATGTTGCGACTTATCGCCTCCCCACCACTCAGTTATCTGGGAGTAAAACCGGCGCACCTTCTCAGGCAGATGTTGACCGTCCAGACCCCCAAGAAGTTTTAGTTAGCAAAGAAGCCTGCTTACAGTTTTATAGATAATGTCTCTCTGGGGCTGCGATTGTCCCCTTCTGGCTCTGGCTCTGGCTGTTACCGGAGGGGTAAGGTCTGCAGCCGGCTATCTCTGTTCATTCCTTTGTTCAGTGCGCGGGCCTGGCGGTGTGTTAGGTTGGGGTTGGCTTTTCGTGTGGTAGATATCCCACAGTCTGGTTTGCTAGCCCAAATTATTTCGCTCAGATAGCGCTCAGGGTATTCAGGCCAGATTCTTACTCTGAGCGATGCAGCCCGCGCCGCGCGCCTCCCTGCCCAGCCCCCGCTTGCTAATGGCATGTGCAGGCGTCTGCGCTGCTTCTCCGCTGGGGGAGTTACCGTAGGGCTCGCAATCTGCGAGTTTTAATTGTTTATTTTTTCTCCCTGTTATGTTGCCCTCTG
>NW_011494867.1:2532591-2549725 GCF_000754665.1 Bison bison bison
TTCTCTCTTTTTAAGACTCCCTTCCCGGGACGGAACTCCGTCCCTCCCTCTTTTGTCTCTTTTTTTTGTCTTTTATATTTTTTCCTACCTCCTTTCGAAGAGTTGGGTTGCTTTTCTGGGTGCCTGATGTCCTCTGCCAGCATTCAGAAGTTGTTTTGTGGAATTTACTCGACGTTTAAATGCTCTTTTGATGAATTTGTGGGGGAGAAAGTGTTCTCCCCGTCCTACTCCTCTGCCATCTTGGCTCCTCCCATCGGGATAGATTTAAAGAAACAACTAATTTGTCTTACAGAAGCATTACAGACATTTTCACCTTCTTGTCTGAAACTTGATTATTCTCTCCCCATGCCTTGATCAACTGCTATTTGTACCTTATGATAAGCTTGTGCAGAACTGTTTGGTGCCGAAATCAGCTAATGATTAGCTTGATCCAGTTCTTCCTCAGGTCAGCCATTTTCCATGGGTATTAGTTACATCCTGAGGTTGCATTAAATCATCCTCTCAGTACATTTGACCACTGAGGTCAGTGTTATCCTTAAGATGTATTTACATGAGGTAGCTGAGTCTTAACCAACATTACCACTATTACACTGTGATGGTATGATCCTGACACCATTCAGTTTTGTTCCAGAACAAATGTAAGAATGATAGAGATATTTGCGTTATGCATATGCAATATATTATTAAAAACAGATAGCAGACTTCCCTGGTGCTACAGTGGCTAAGAATCCAGCTGCCAATGCAGGGGACATGGGTTCGATCCCTGGTCTGGGAAGTTTCTACACACCATGGAGCAGTGATGTCTGTGCACCATAAGTACGGATCCCTCTAGAGCCGGCGAGCCGCAACTACTGGAGCCCGTATGCCTGGGGCCTGTGTTCCTCGAAGAGAGAAGGCACCACAATGAGAAGCCCCCACACAGCAACGAAGAGTAGTTCCTGCTCACTGCAGCCGGGGAAAGCCCATGTGCAGCAACCAGCCCAGTGCAACCAAAAATAACTAAACAAATAAAGAGAAGAATAATTTAAAAAGAACAGATGCCATTACAATTGGCCATAACTCATATTTGTCTGGCTTCCCAGTTAACTGAGGACAAAATAAATCACCCCACCTCATCTCACAGGCTTGTGCTAAGACTGCTTTCCATTTTGTATTGTTACATAGCAGAGCTCACCTCCCTCCCATGGGGAGGACACAGGGTATTTAAAATGGTTTCTATTCCTACTAACTATATCCCAGGATATGTTTGATTTTGACCTGTTCTGGGGGGCAGGAGCAATCATAGCATATTGATGTAAATTATAGTAATTTCCAAGAGAATTTCCATAGACTTGGAAGTCTATGAGTCCCATAGGTGTGCCCCTTGAGCCCCAGCAGCTAGAATTGAGGACCATTACCCCATGGCCACTCCAACCTACATTTGTATTATAATAGTCAAGTGACCTCATTAGGTTAACATACAGGCCTGTTTCATGCTGAGTTCCAGCATTCCCCAGCATTATTTGTTGGGTAATAGCGTTGATTCTCAGAGAAGGCAATGGCAACCCACTCCAGTACTCTTGCCTGGAAAATCCCATGGGTGGAGGAGCCTGGTAGGCTGCAGTCCATGGGGTCGCTGAGGGTTGGACATGACTCAGCGACTTCACTTTCACTTCTCATTTTGATGCATTGGAGAAGGAAATGGCAACCCACTCCAGTGTTCTTGCCTGGAGAATCCCAGGGACGGGGGAGCCTGTGGGCTGCAGTGTATGGGGTCACACAGAGTCGGACACGACTGAAGCGACTTAGCAGCAGCAGCAGCATTGATTCTAATATCCCTTAAACTCACATCACTCTCCAGCTACTTCCCATTTCTCTACTCTTCCTCACAGCAATAGTCCTAAAAATGGTGCTTAAAATATATACTTACAGTCTTCATTTCCTAATCTTGCACTTTTTTCTTAACTTAATATACCCAGGAAAACAGCCGTTATCAGTCAGTGTTAGTCACGCAGTCGTGTCCGACTCTCTGTGGCCCTGTGGACCGCAGCCCGCCAGTCCCCGCCGTTGGTCACCTGGGCCATGGTGCCATCCTCTGAATATCCTCCAGTCTTGCTCTCCTGCATCCTAGATTCTAACCAGCAGCCAGAGAAAGTTTTCTAAAGATAGTCTTATATTACTCTCCTGCTTAAAACCATTTAAGGGCTTTCCATTGCAAACTTCAGATGATCTAGCTCTTATCTATACTTTTTCTTCTCTTCACTCTTCCCACTATTCTGTTCTCTGGGCACATTGTCCTTCCTTCTGTTTCTCAGACACTCAAGAGAAATATTTAATTGTGTTCCTCCCATACTGAAGGAAGAATACCACAAGAGGTCGTCTCTGTTTGGACCCTGAGTTGTGATCTCCCGTTTTTCCAGAATAATGAAAGCTCCATAATAGACTATAGCCATAATTTCTTTGAACCTGACCAATATATAGCACTGTTCCTCCTCCGTTGGGGGAAAATGGAGTTTGGGAGGAATGTGGCCAGTTTTGGGTTATCTACTAGTTATCTATGTTGTAAATTAAGATACATATCATGGTACATATAGAGTCAGAAGTCAGTGGAAGGCAGATGTCTTTTAGTGTTGGCCATGAGAACCAGAGGCCTGCTTTTATAAGAATCCTTACCATCAAGGAAAAATGAAACTTATCTACATCAATGTTGAAAGGGTTTTTTTTTTTGACCATGACATGTTAGGAGACATACCTATGGTCCAATCATACACACATACACACATACATAATACACATATAGGCATATGCAATTGAAACAAAAATTCCACACAACTCACATAGTATGTGGTATTTTCTATAATATTATATTTCCATTGAAAGTTGAATTCTGGTTGAAACCCACTAAATTGATTTCATAACCCGCTAATTAGTCACAAAGCACAGTTTGGAAAACACCAACACCGTTGTATCCGCAGGTTACTATGAGAGCAACAAAGAAAAGCGTCTAAATCAGATGCGAGGTTCCAAAAAGGTTTCTCAGAGGATTTCACATTCGCTGGTAAACAGGATGTCCTTGATACTGAAAACAGAGTTCTATGTATTTTCTGTGATGAACTGAAAAACAGTTTCCCCAAAAGAACTTGTATTGGGACAGAGTGTGGATAGGCGGTGGAATGAATAACAGAACGGGAGAGTTCAGGAGTAGCTACAAAGCACACATGCCATGCTTAATTCCTATTAATTTAAAATTAACTCACAATTTGACATATAAGGTCAAATCTCCATTTTCTGACCACAGAAATCATACCACATCTGTCAGCCCCTACAGTTTCCAAACTATATTACTTTTCACTTGTGGGAATGATTATAAGATTTACATTTTATTAGTCTATATCCTTGCATGTCAAACATTACTAAAGTATTAAATCTGGAATACAAAGGCTAAGAACAATAAGAATTATGCCACTAATGATAATAGTAGTAATAGCTAATATTACTTTCTACCCTCCATATCCATTTTGGAATTATCTCTTAGTGAGCTTGAATTACAATGAAAGTGGACCCTAACTTTCATGGGATTAGTTGTTCCACTCAGACATTGGATTGTCTTGCATTTAATAATTTTTCTATAAAAGATACTTGAAATAATCTAGTGGGAAAAAGCGGAAATACTGACTGAAATACTTGAACAGTAAAGCTTATCCTAGGTGAAATAACGAACTAATTTTAACAGCCCCTTTGTGGCAGGTTTAAGTTTTCTGTCTCACACGGCATATTGAGATGTTTTATTTTTATGTCTTTGTTATGGTCTAGGATGATGGACTGGTTTTCAATAATTGCTATGCCCCTCCTTCTTCAGATTCATGTCCCCCTCCCCTCTCTTTTAGGGTCACAGTGTTTCTTATAAAATTTCTCCTTAGAGAACATAGCATGAAAACAACCTCTGGAGACAGATTTGTTTTCCTGCCTGCTCGAATGAGAGTTCCTTGGTGGAGAGCTGTTGCTGTGTTCAGAGTGGCTTCGGGCTAGGATCCTTGGAGGCAGAGGCTGAGCCTTCAGGGCTGTGTGTGTGCTAGGTCAATTCAGTCATGTCCGACTCTAGATTGTAGCCCGCCAGGCTCCTCTGGCCATGGGATTCTCCAGACAAGAACTCTGGAGTGGGTTGTCATTTCCTTCTCCACGGAATCTTCCTGACCCAGGGATTGACCCTGCATCTCTTATGTTTCCTGCATTGGCAGGCGGGTTCTGTACCACCAGCACCGCCTTGGAAGCCCAGGGCTGAGGCTCACCCATATCTGCCTCTCCCAGGTGGAGGGCTGCCATTTTGCAAGAAAAAAACAGTTTTCAGTGAGGAAACCCTGCAGGAAGCCAAGTGGAGCTAATGAAACAGAGCTCATTGGAAAAATAAGAAGGCTTTTGGAAGCTTGACTGAGAAGGGGATTTGAAGACTAGCCTGAGGGGGTTTTGCCTTATTTTCTGGGCGTATTCTCTCCTCATCTCCCTGTCTAGATATAGAAGTTCCGCACTGCCAGTGGTGTTCTTGTGTGAGTCTGCTTTTTCGGGAAAGCCACACATAGCGGAGGGCATGGCCACGTGTGGTGTCCAGGAGCAGTGCTCCGTGACCTGACTCACACAGCAAGTGGGGTCACTCCGTAGCCTCTCCTCCCTTGACCTTGTGAATTTAGAAAGTGGCGCTCAAAGTACCGTTTATGTTTTTCCTTTTAATTTTTTTTAATTAAAAAAATGTCTTCAACTTAATGCAAAAGCACATTTTACTCTACAGTTTACAATTGTGTTTTGGTGATTGGTTGTTTACATGATATTCTAAAACTGAAGTACACGAGAATACTTTAATTCTCTACTGTGACACAATTTGATATTTTGTAGGATAATTATGATTCAAATATTCTACTCATTGAAATATATAAAATAATGTAGTTTAGTCTGAAACTATTGCTTCTATTTTTTTGAGACTTCCGTTGTTTAAAAATGTACACCATAAAGGGAAAAATTTATATGCATAGAATGTACCCAGAGGGCTTTTATAACAGCATTTTTATAATTTTGAATTTATAAAAAATATATTATTCTCATGCAGTGACCTCTTTAGCAAGAGGATTATCATTACTGCCTCATTTTTGAAATTATGTTTAATATAGGCATATTTGCATATATTGGCTGTACTGCAGTAGACTATAACATCTTTCAGATAGTTGGAACCAGAGCGTAAAGTTTTCCTTTAGCTATCTTTCTGGACTTTATGAAAGATCAAAAAGGAATGCACCTGTTGGTCATTAGGGTCTAAATGGTGAAGCTAATGACCAGGCTGTTTCTCTGTGTGTGCAGCTCATGTCTGTTTTTACTAAGAATGAGAATCATAGCCTCTTGAAGAAAAAAATAGACATTCTGCACTTATCTGTATTCATATATTGTATTTTTTGTTTTGTACAAAGTCAGACATTGTTGTGATTTAAAAAAATTGCTGAAGGACATAAAAACATGCCAAATAATGTAAAGATATGCCATTTTGCCTGAATTGAAGACTCAGTATTTTGAAGATACATTAATATCTCTGTAAATTAAAATATAATTTCAGTATGGTCCCAACAAAAATCTAATAGGTTTTAAAATAGAATTTGACAGGTTGTTTCTTTATGAGAAGGGCCTCTGGTAAATTTGATTCTATTAAGATAAATAATATATGAAGAAGCAGTCAACAAATTTAAATATAAGTGACAACGGAGGGTAGGGGAGATATTCTTTACCATGTTAACAGGTAAAATAGTCACATCTAGAAGTTCCAAAAAGAAACATTTCAAAAATTTAAGAAGAATATTCATAACACAATAAAATGGACAAAAGATAGAAAAAGACAGTTTGCAAAAGACGAAACACCAAGGTTCAGTAAATACATAGGTATAGTAAATATATGTATTTCAATCATATATTTTATAATGAAAACTAATTGAAAAATTTTCCCTGAATAGGATGACAAATTTTTGTATAGAATGACAATGTAAAAAATACTGCTAATATCAAGTAGGGTAAAGGTGTATATCAGATATTTTGAGTCCAAGTGTAGTTATTAATTGGTGTAGACACTAAGGAGGGAAGTTTGCTAGTATTATTTTAAATGTGCATGCTTTATGATACTGCCATTCTTTCTGTTCTTGACCTATATGTCCAGCAGTAGGGCATAAAAAAGTAACTAAAGAGCAACTATATTTCTATGACTAGGAAGAGTTACAAAACATGACATTTGTTGCAGACTGATTTGTAAGATGTATTATGATAGGAAAAAAAGCAAGGTGGAAATATGCAAAGTATTGTATTAAAACGGAAAAGTAAATTTTATTTCAGTATAGGATGATGTGTGCATTCCGAAATGGTCCAAGATGTCTTGTAGGACACACATCACAGAGATAAGAGTAGTTTCTGAGGCAGAGGAGACTGAGGTGTGGTGGGCTGGAGAAAAAGAACTAATTTGGTTCACCAATTTTAATTTAAATGTTGTCACAGAAATTTGTTAAGATATTAGCTGTGTAATGAAGCGCTTATTAAAAGAATTATTCTAAAGTGTCTAGAGTCTGAAATAAAAAAGATACACCTTTGAATAGGACTTATAAACTAGGGTACATCTTTTTGGATAAATGTGAAAGCATTCTTTAGCTTCATGGAAGTAGTTTGCTGAAGTAGAATGCCATTTGAAGTTTGGAAGGCTGAATTGAAGGTTTCTAAAGATAAATTTCTGATTTCTGATTACAGAGTAACCTACCTTAGGATAATTATTGGCTGTCTATCAAATCAAGAAGCAAGCCCCTCCTTCATGTTGCTAGTGTTAAGGATTGATTTACACAATCTCCTTCACACCTTTATCCAGTCCCCATTGTGAGGCTTGTGATCCAGGTAGTTGGCATTAGACAAAGCCTGCTGTTAGGGACAGACTATAGAAAAAAAACTCATTTGTGGAGTAAAGAGATATGTAATGGAACTACATCTATCACGTGCTCATGGAATGGTTGTTTCCCATCACAAACTTTGAAGTTTTCCTGCTGCTGAAAGAAGAAGAGGACGATAAAGACGAGGAGGTGGAGAAGTAGGGAAGGGGGGGTTATATGTTTATATTTTGGAAAAGTATGTGATTATTTGTTTTTATGGATGGAAGGTGAGTACTTACTGGCCTTGTGAGTTTATATACCAAGGAAAAGAATAAGACTCAGCTTTAATGTATATGGAATTTATAAATATGGTAATGATGACCCTGTATACAAGACAGCAAAAGAGACACAGATGTATAGAACAGACTTTTGGACTCTGGGAGAAGGCAAGGGTGGGATGATTTGAGAGAATAGCATTGAAACATGTATATTACCATATGTGAAATAGATCGCCAGTCCTATGAGACAGGGTGCTCAGGGCCAGTGCACTGGGATGACCCTGAGGGATGGGATGGGGAGGGAGGTGGGAGGGGGTTCAGGTGGGGGACACATGTGCACCCGTGGCAGATTCATGTCAAAGTATGGCAAAACCCACTACAATAAATAAACAAGTTAATAAAAAAAGACTCAGCTTTAAAAAGTTTCCCTAAAATCATTCATTCATTCACTCTTTATATGTATCTTGGGTGCCTACACATACTGTCCTATGATGTTGAAATAATTCAGAACACACAGAACTCTCGTATTTGTGCTGGTTAACTTCTGGGTCATGGGCAGATATGAAAGCAAATATAGAATACAATAAAAGTAATTATGCGATTTAAAAGCTATGGGCAAGTTAATTAAGGGCTCAGATAGAGAAAAGTGCCAGTCCCAGTGGACAGTGGACGGGAGAAGCACTCCAGGCAAGGGGAATAGCGTCTGCCAGTGGCTGGAGGTGGAAGAGAGCCTGGGGTCTGGAGGCAGCTGAAAGCAGAGTCGAGTTGTAAGTGCAGCGTGAGCGGGGGTGGGTGGGATGGAGTGGGCCCAAGAGAGGAACCTGGAGAATGACTTGAACTCACATAATGCAAACAACGTGAATGATGGCAGAAACATGAATTTTGTTCTGGGTGCAAGAAAAGCCACTGAAGAATATCTAACAGTGATCCAGTTTGGATTCTAAGAATAGCATATTCCCTGATTATTGTTAATGAAAATGTTAAAAAAACTATCTTCATTATGCATATTGCTTCAAAAATGTCTGTTATTCCATGCACTGCATGTTGAACACATTCTTTCACAGAGCTATACGTACAACTAGCATTCTTAGAAACATCTTTTAAAATTTAAAGTGAAAACAATTTTTATTGTGGTAAATACACTTCATACAAGATCTACCCTGTCTGTACTTTTAAGAGTGTAATACAGCATTGTTAACTACAGGCAAAATGTGGTAGAACAGACATCTAGAACGTATTCATTTTGTGTAGCTGACGCTCTATCCCTGTTGAATAGTGACTTCCGTCTCCCTTCAGCCTTTGGCAAACACCCACTTTCTCTCCGTTTTTATGAGTTTATTTTAGATACTTCATCTGAGTGGAATCACAGTATTTGTCCTGTGACTGGCTTATCCCACTTAACATAATGTCTTCCAGGTTCATTTATGTTGTCACATATAGCAGCGTTCCCTTCTTTTTTAAGGCTAAGAAATATCCCATTGCATGTGCATAGCACATTTCCTCTATCCGCTGATTCACTGATGGACATCTAGGTTGTTTCCCAGTCTTGGCTGTTGTGAATAATGCTGCCGTGGACATGGGAGTGCAGGTATTTCTTTGAGATCCTGATTTCACTTCTTTCAGAAGTAGGATTGCCTGATCATATTGTAGTTCTTTTTAATTTTTTGAAGACCCTCTGTGCTGTTTTTATACATAGTGGCTCCACAATTTTGCATTCTTACCAACGGTGCACAAGAGTCCAATTTTGATAACAGCCACCCTACCGAGCATGAGGTGATAGTTCTTGTGGTTTTGATTTGCATTTCCCTCATGAACAGTAATGGTGAACATCTTTTCATGTACTTGTTGGCCATTTTACTGTATTCTTGGACAAATGTTTACTGAGATCCTTTGTCCACTTAAGTTTTTTTTTTTTTTCTGTTTTTCTCTTTTTTTGTGGGACTTTCTTGTATAGTTTGGAAGTTAACCCCGTATCAGATAGATTGCTTACAGATATTTTTCCTACTTCTTAGGATTTTTTTTTTCCAGTCTGTTGATTTCTATCTTGTACTGAAACTTTTTAGTTTGATGTACTCTCACTTCTGTGTTTTGCTTTTAAGATGCTGGTTATCAGAACTTCCCTGATGGTCCAGTGATAAGGCTCTGTGCCCCAATGCAGGGGTGTGGGTTCAATCCCTGGTCAGGGAACTAGGATCCTACATGCTGCATTGTGTAGCCAAAAAGAAAGAAAAAAAAAGATAGAATGCTGGTTATCTGTGTAAAAAATGGGCTGTGTTATTTCAGTGAAAGAACGTGTTTACCACACTTTGGTGCATGGAATACACTGTGTAAAAACATATGTATGAAAGATGTTTCCAAGGATCTAGTTGTATATGGTGAATTAAGATAGTGTTTTTTTAAAAAACCAAGAAAATGTCTTTTTTAGGTAAAGACTATTGTAAACTAGAGTTTTTGTTTGCTTGGATTTTTGATTGGTCAGTCCAAGAGAGTAATTGTTAAATAAAACAGTAGTAAGTAAAACATATTTTATTAATTTTATGCATTTGGGGGCAACTAAACCCTTAGGATCAAGGTAAAATCTTTCAATAATGTTTTTGTCCCTGTTTTTGATGTTAAATTTTGTTCAATCTGGAACACGTGTCCTTAACTAGATTATCAAATGACACATGAATTTTCCCCTCAGTATTAATTTCCAAAGTGGTGATTTCAATATTCAGTGAATACATAACAAGAGAAGACGCTCCATTAGAGAAAACAATTCTGTTCTCTGATGATAGATAAACAGTTTAGCTTGACATCGTTTGATGGTGTCTGCCTTAAACTGTTGGTCTCCCAAGGCAGAGGTATTTTTTAGAGCCAGTCCTTGCACTGTGTCATTGTAATGACACCGTAAAACAGTTTCTTTTTATACTTTCCAATAAAACAGTGTGACATCTTAAATCTGAGTTGCTTTACTTTTTAAAGGGTGAGGAATACATGATTCCTTTCCTTTGGCCTCCTCCAGCAAGGCAATCATCAGGTACAAAGGAGGAAGCTCAGGGGAGACACATTGTCCCTCTACAAATGCGGTCAAGGTAGCCATGTAGATGGCGGGGGAATTGTTCACGGTCTGAGAAGATAAGAGACAAGGTGACAATAACCTAGAGTTATTCAAAGGTAGACGTTTAGGTTTTTTAATCGGTAAAGGTAACATAATGGAGGACACTCTCATACAAACAATGCACTCTAGAGGTGATTATCAGAACCATTGCAGAACAGGAAAATGTGGAACTAGCTGTTGGAATTGTAATGAGACTTTTCATTTTGAAAACTGATGCTGGGTCTTGTTAAACGGATTGGGTTGGCGGTGGCAGGAGAGGGGAAGCATGAAGGAGCCTATGCAAGGGGATGGTTTCTGAAAGTTGTCTGTGTCTAACTAGAATAGATCTCTAAAATGATAGCTACCATTTCCCTTTAAAACTTCAATTTAAATAACAAACAAATGCAGAGAAACAAGAAGTCCTTTTCCAGTTATTTCTCCCTTTCCTAAAAAGTACAACCTAAAAAACACAAACAACTCAGAAGAGAGTCAGAGAGTCTGTATGTAAGATTGTTTACACATGTTCTGGTAATAATTATAATTTTAATTAACACTGTTGTGTTGTGGAGTGTCAACTCCAGTTTTTGCACAGAGTCAAAATGACTAAAATCTAAACCAGTAGTCATGTATGGATGTGAGAGTTGGACCGTAAAGAAGGCTGAGTGCTGAAGAATTGATGCTTTCAAATTGTAGTGCTAGAAAAGACTCTTGAGAGTGCCTTGGACTGCAAGGAGTTCACACCAATGCATACTAAAGAAAATCAACCCTGGATATTCATCGGAAGGACTGTTGCTGAATCTGAAGCTCCAATACTTTTGCCACCTGATGATAAGAGCCAACTCTTCCCATCATTAGGGAAGACCCAGATGCTGGGAAAGACTGAAGGCAAAAGCAGGAGGGGGCAGCAGAGGATGAGACGGTTGGATGGCCTCACTGACTCAATGGACATAAATTTGAGCAAACTCTGAGAGAGAGTAGGGGACAGAGCAGCCTGGTGTGCTGCAGTCTGTGGGGTCACAAAGAGTCAGACACGACTTAGTGGCTGAACAACTCATCAGAAGGCTCTAAGTCAGTGGAAGCATTTGGAGGTATTAGTTTGTCATAGAAAATTTATTGTTACTAATGTGTGGTCCTGTCTTGATTAGACAGGTTTCAGATAGATGGTGATGGTAAAGTTTATAGTGACTGTCTTAGTCTGTTTGTGCTGCTATAACAAAATACCACAGTCTGGGTGGCTTATAAAAACCACAAACATATCTCACAGTTCTGGAATCTAGAAGTCTGAGATTGGGGTCCCAGCATGAATGGGTGAAGGCCCTCTTCTGGGGTGGACTTCTCAGTGTATCCTCACATGGCAGAAGGGGCTAGGGAGCTTTACAGGGTTTCTTTAAGGGCATTAATTCCATTCAAAAGGGTTCCACTCTCATGACTTCACCTGCCGAAGGCCTGATCTAATACTATCATATTGGGTATTAGGAATCCAACATGTGAATTTTGGGTGGCTGGGAGCCCCAAACATTCAGAGAATCGGTTCAGTTCAGTCACTCAGTCATGTCCGACTCTTTGGAACCCCATGAATCGCAGTATGCCAGGCCTCCCTGTCCATCACCAGCTCCCGGAGTTCACCCAAACTCATGTGCATTGAGTCGGTGATGCCATCCAGCCATCTCATCCTCTGTCGTGCCCTTCTTCTCCTGCCCCCAATCCCTGCCAGCATCAGGGTCTTTTCCAATAGCAATGGCTATATCCTGATGCCATGACCAGCTTTCCCCCTGTGACTCGCTCACGTCCATAATGAGAATCAACCCATTGATCTCTGCAGATGATCCACTCACAGATGTCATCTCTGAATTCATATTTGAGCTAAAATTCCCAGGACTTTCCACTAGCAGTGACATTTTGCAAATATTGGTTTAATGTCTTGATGTACCTCTTTCTTCAGAGTCCTTTATACTTCTGTAAAATCTGCTCTCACTCTCTTTAACATGCATTTACGTAATGTAAACTGAAGATGGATATCCTAAATGCATACTAATGTGAAACACTTTGGCTTCTGTAATTCCTGAAATATGAAGCTGATGAACACACGAGCACAAACCCTGTCTGCCTGGGTGCCCTCTTTGAAATTCCTAGACACTGGGCTAAGGAGCACCTCATTCTCAGTGGAAATCTTGACACCTGGATAGTTGTTTAATTATATTTTATTACTATATAGATTTTTGCAATTTGTTTTTATTCATATTGCACAGTAGAACTGTTCAAAAACTTTATGCCAACCAGGAAAAGAAAATGCTCCCTTAAACAGAAGGACCAAGGTGGTAATGGGGAAAACAGGTTAGTGTAGAGATATGTGATTTCGGATTCTTTATCTAAAAATAGTGTGATAGGTAGAAAAAGTTCCAAGTTTCACTTCCAAAGGACCAAAACCAATGAAATCCTAAGAAAAGAATATGGAGCCAGCAACTAGCCAGCTGACCATTTACGTAAATAGAACGTAACCCCCCCCTTCCATTTATCCCATCTCTGAGGAGTATTGTTTGCTTTTGCTTAGGACCAGAAATGTGTACATTCTGATGCTCAGAAAGGCAGCAGAGAAGCACTGCGATAGATTTTCAGTCCAGAAGGAACTCAACATTTCATGGAACCTTTTGGGTTTAGTTTTTCCCAAGCATAGACCTGTGACTATTGTGGGGTAAAAGAAAGTAAGAACCAGGCTGCCTTGGTTGGAGGAGAAAATCTTAAGGTCTAATTGCACTATGCACAAACTTTCAAACAAGACCCTGATTTCTGGAGGAGCCTACCCCTGACACATCTGGAGCTCCTCTCTGCAGAACCTCTCAGGTGTCTGCAGAGTCAGCTGCTTCTCTTTCTGTGATGCCCTGCGGCCCAGAGACTTCAGCTTTCCCATTCTGCTGTGTCACTATTCCCACCTGCCTTTTGATGAGAAAGAAAGCATTAATTTCTTAAAGCAATTCCTCTTGTTTCTCTCTCTGTCTTGCTCTGATTCTCTCTTTCTAATGCACTTGCTTATGCTTTCTTTCTCTTCTCTCAGTCTTTTTCTTTTAAGCAGAAGTCTAATTAGTCTTTCGAGAATCCTGATTAATGAATGAAGAAAGAGAGAAAGAATTGCATTTTGAAGTAATTCTGTGAGTTAGAGGGAGTATATTTTTTAGAGAGGGAAGATGTATATAGAAAACATTTGAAAGAAATATCATGAATCCTCCAGAGGTATAGCTTCATGGGAGCTAAAGGCATATTCTGTTACACTGAATGTATTTTACTTACTGTTGTACCTTCAGATCTTTGCTATTGTTGTTTAAATATGTGCATTTCTTTCCTTCAAAAGTCAGATCCCTTTCAAGCAGTTATTTTGCTGAAATATGCACTGTCTTTCTCTACTATTGCAAGTTTAATGATATGCATTTTTCAAGACAGCCATCAGAGTCAAGATGCAGAAGTACCACAGTTGTTTGCTCTTTTCCTCATGATATTAACTAGCCCATCCTTTGGGAGCAAACCTGGGCCTCACAAGCAGTGTGCTTCATCAAGCTGCAAAAAAACTGGCCACATTTTTTAAAAAAGCATGTGGCTAGCCTATTAAGAATACTTCAGTCAAATTTTATGAAGCTTTAAATAAATGGATTTTATGGCTATTCTTGCAGATCTTATTCTTTTTTGAGTTAACTTGCAACTAAATGTAATGCTTTCTCTCTTTTGTCACCCCAAATTTTTTTAGCATACAAACGACTCCCTGGGGCTAAGCATCTCAGATGGAGTCATAAGATAACTGTAACTTAATGGGACCCCAGTGGCCTTTAAAAGTTAATGCAGCTAGAGCAATTAATGAAGCTTCTAAAGTAAGGGATGCGAGCCTGAGGATAATTTATGCATTGGGATGATCTAGTTCATTATTGGCATTATTTAACATTCCCCGGGCTCTCAGTAGTTCGTGGCTGTACATCCAAAAATAGGACAGGAAAATATTTTTGACTCCTATAGATAGAAAAATATTCTTCAAATTAGAATGAAAAGGATCTTGAAAGGGAACACGACAATGAGTTGGGAGAATGAAAGTTCTTCTCTATAAAAATTCGGCTAATAAGTACATGGATGAAAGAGTGATAGAATTCTATAGCTGCATTTTACAACTCTAGGCAACAATCGCAATGGATTTTAAAGTTCGGGGAAAGCTTGATTGAAAATTTTATAATGAGCACAGACTAACATCATCTGAATTCACAGATCAATCTTTTTTTTTTTTGCTTTTTCATAATATAATTTATTGTAATTCTTTACCAAGCAATGCAATTAAAACCTGTTTTCAATGAACAGAAAACAATAAGAAAATATATATCTCTTTATTATCACTTATTTTTTTTTCTTCATCTTTTCTTTTAATTGTGTTTAAAAACACACACACATAACTTGAAGTTAAATAGCTTGCCCATTTTAAGTGACCTTTAATAGTGTTAGGTATATTGACATTGTTGTACAATGGATCTCCAGAAATTTTTCATCTCACAAAACTGGAACTGTATACCCACTGAACAACAGCTCCCTATTTCCCCTTTCCTCAGCCCTTTGAAACCACTACTTTCTGTTTCTGTGAATTTGACTGCCTTAGAAATCTCAAGCAATGGGATCATACAGAATTTGTCTCTTTGTGACAGGCTTATTTCAGTTATCATAATGTCCTCAAGATTCATCCATGTCATCCATGAGACAAGATTTTCTTCCTCTTTAAAGCTGAATAATATTCCATTGTAGATATGTGCTATATATTTTTTTCCTAATTTTATTTTATTTTTAAACTTTACATAATTGTATTAGTTTTGCCAAATATCAAAATGAATCTGCCACAGGTATACATGTGTTCCCCATCCTGAACCCTCCTCCCGTCTCCCTCCCATACCATCCCTCTGGGTCGTCCCATTGCACTAGCCCCAAGCATCCAGTATCATGCATCGAACCTGGACTGGCAACTGGTTTCTTACATGATATTTTACATGTTTCAATGCCATTCTCCCAAATCTTCCCACCCTCTCCCTCTCCCACAGAGTCCATAAGACTGTTCCATACATCAGTGTCTCTTTTGCTGTCTCGTACACCGGGTTATTGTTACCATCTTTCTAAATTCCATATATATGCGTTAGTATACTGTATTTATGTTTTTCCTTCTGGCTTACTTCACTCTGTATAATAGGCTCCAGTTTCATCCACCTCATTAGAACTGATTCAAATGTATTCTTTTTAATGGCTGAGTAATACTCCATTGTGTATATGTACCACAGCTTTCTTATCCATTCATCTGCTGATGGACATCTAGGTTGCTTCCATGTCCTGGCTATTATAAACAGTGCTGCGATGAACATTGGGGTACACGTGTCTCTTTCCCTTCTGGTTTCCTCAGTGTGTGTGCCCAGCAGTGGGATTGCTGGATCATAAGGCAGTTCTATTTCCAGTTTTTTAAGGAATCTCCACACTGTTCTCCATAGTGGCTGTACTAGTTTGCATTCCCACCAACAGTGTAAGAGGGTTCCCTTTTCTCCACGCCCTCTCCAGCATTTATTATTTGTAGACTTTTGGATCGCAGCCATTCTGACTGGCGTGAAATGGTACCTCATAGTGGTCTTGATTTGCATTTCTCTGATAATGAGTGATGTTGAGCATCTTTTCATGTGTTTGTTAGCCATCTGTATGTCTTCTTTGGAGAAATGTCTATTTAGTTCTTTGGCCCATTTTTTGATTGGGTCATTTATTTTTCTGGAGTTGAGCTGTAGGAGTTGCTTGTATATTTTTGAGATTAGTTGTTTGTCAGTTGCTTCATTTGCTATTATTTTCTCCCATTCTGAAGGCTGTCTTTTCACCTTGCTAATAGTTTCCTTTGATGTGCAGAAGCTTTTAAGGTTAATTAGGTCCCATTTGTTTATTTTTGCTTTTATTTCTGATATCCTGGGAGGTGGGTCATAGAGGATCCTGCTGCGATGTATGTCAGAGAGTGTTTTGCCTATGTTCTCCTCTAGGAGTTTTATAGTTTCTGGTCTTACGTTTAGATCTTTAATCCATTTTGAGTTTATTTTTGTGTATGGTGTTAGAAAGTGGTCTAGCTTCATTCTTTTACAAGTGGTTGACCAGATTTCCCAGCACCACTTGTTAAAGAGATTGTCTTTAATCCATTGTATATTCTTGCCCCCTTTGTCAAAGATAAGGTGTCCATATGTGCGTGGATTTATCTCTGGGCTTTCTATTTTATTCCATTGATCAATATTTCTGTCTTTGTGCCAGTACCATACTGTCTTGATAACTGTGGCTTTGTAGTAGAGCCTGAAGTCAGGCAGGTTGATTCCTCCAGTTCCATTCTTCTTTCTCAAGATCGCTTTGGCTATTCAAGGTTTTTTGTATTTCCATACAAATTGTGAAATTATTTGTTCTAGCTCTGTGAAGAATACTATTGGTAGCTTGATAGGGATTGTGTTGAATCTATAAATTGCTTTGGGTAGTATACTCATTTTCACTATATTGATTCTTCCAATCCATGAACATGGTATATTTCTCCATCTATTAGTGTCCTCTTTGATTTCTTTCACCAGTGTTTTATAGTTTTCTATATATAGGTCTTTAGTTTCTTTAGGTAGATATATTCCTAAGTATTTTATTCTTTGTGTTGCAATGGTGAATGGAATTGTTTCCTTAATTTCTCTTTCTGTTTTCTCATTATTAGTGTATAGGAATGCAAGGGATTTCTGAGTGTTGATTTTGTATCCTGCAACTTTACTATAATCATTGATTAGTTCTAGTAATTTTCTGGTGGAATCTTTAGGGTTTTCTATGTAGAGGATCATGTCATCTGCAAATAGTGAGAGTTTTACTTCTTCTTTTCCAATTTGGATTCCTTTTATTTCTTTTTCTGCTCTGATTGT
>NW_011494867.1:2550209-2552229 GCF_000754665.1 Bison bison bison
AAGTATTTTTGTATTACTAGTTTCAATTTCCATGCTTGTGATGGGTCTGTTAAGATTTTCTATTTCTTCCTGGTCGAGTTTTGGAAAGTTGTACTTTTCTAAGAATTTGTCCATTTCTTCCACGTTGTCCATTTTATTGGCATATAATTGTTGATAGTAGTCTCTTATGATCCTTTGTATTTCTGTGTTGTCTGTTGTGATCTCTCCATTTTCGTTTCTAATTTTGTTGATTTGATTTTTTTCCCTTTGTTTCTTGATGAGTCTGGCTAATGGTTTGTCAATTTTATTTATCCTTTCAAAGAACCAGCTTTTGGTTTTGTTGATTTTTGCTATGGTCTCTTTTGTTTCTTTTGCATTTATTTCTGCCCTAATTTTTAAGATTTCTTTCCTTCTACTAACCCTGGGGTTCTTCATTTCTTCCTTTCCTAGTTGCTTTAGGTGTAGAGTTAGGTTATTTATTTGACTTTTTTCTTGTTTCTTGAGGTGTGCCTGTATTGCTATGAACTTTCCCCTTAGGACTGCTTTTACCGTGTCCCACAGGTTTTGGGTTGTTGTGTTTTCAGTTTCATTCGTTTCTATGCAAATTTTGATTTCTTTTTTGATTTCTTCTGTGATTTGTTGGTTATTCAGCAGCGTGTTGTTCAGCCTCCATATGTTGGAATTTTTAATCGTTTTTCTCCTGTAATTGAGATCTAATCTTACTGCATTGTGGTCAGAAAAGATGCTTGGAATGATTTCTATTTTTTTGAATTTACCAAGGCTAGCTTTATGGCCCAGGATGTGATCTATCCTGGAGAAGGTTCCATGTGCGCTTGAGAAAAAGGTAAAATTCATTGTTTTGGGATGAAATGTCCTATAGATATCAATTAGGTCTAACTGGTCTATTGTATCATTTAAAGTTTGTGTTCCCTTGTTAATTTTCTGTTTAGTTGCACAGATCAATCTTAATATCATTAAATATCTGGGGCAACCAGATTATCATGGGGTCTCAATGATGTGAAGAAATAGGACGTACAGAGCACCACATATGAAGTATGTTTGTCAGAGTACGCGAGCCTGGACATCTTAGGTCCTCCAATGATTCCTATAAATTTAGGAAATATTGGGGAGAGAGGAACATGAATATACACATCATGAGGAAGTAGTCAGTCACATGCAGAGTGTGGGACATTTGATAGTACATATCCATGGAGTAAATAAAACTTAAAAATATGACAGTACAACACGTGGACATTGAAGGATCTTGATTCAAATAAATCAAGTACACAGGAATGGTTCATGGTTTTAAGAAGTTATTCACTTATAAAGGAAGATGATTGTTTAAAAACAGTCTTAGAGAAGCTTGCTAAGTATTTACAATGAAATGCCATGATATATGAAATACGCTTTAATATATTCTGGCTAAAATATGTGGGTCAGTAGCCAAATTAAGGCTGGCCGTAAGTTAATTTGTTTTAGAGCTGAACAATCACTATATTGAGGACTTCCCCGGTGGCTCAGACAGTAAAGCGTCTGTCTACCATACGGGAGATCCGAGTTCAATCCCTGGATCAGGGAGATCCCCTGGAGAAGGAAATGGCAATCTACTCCAGTACTATTCCCTGGAAAATCCCATGGACAGAGGAGCCTGGTAGGCTACGGTCCATGGGGTCGCAAAGAGTCGGACACGACTGAGCGACTTCATTTTCACTAATCACTATATGAGGGCTGATTAGAGTGTTCTCTGTACTTTTTGCTGTGTTTGAAAGTTTGCATAGTGAAAAGGAGAACATGACACAAAGATAATAAGTGAAAGAATTGTATTTTCTGTGACTGAAGACATGGTGACATAATCACATCAAATCTGGATGGTGTTTGGAGCTAATATAAAATTTTTAGACATCGTTTAAATACAATTGCAAAACAAGAGGAGTGCTTTGATCTTGTGTTCAGTTCAGTTCAGTCACTCAGTCGTGTCCGACTCTTTGCGACCCCATGAATTGCAGCACGCCAGGCCTCCCTGTCCATCACCAACTCCCAG
>NW_011494867.1:2552329-2563436 GCF_000754665.1 Bison bison bison
CGAGTCAGTGATGCCATCCAGCCATCTCTTCCTCGTTGTCCCCTTCTCCTCCCTGCCCCCAATCCCTCCCAGCATCAGTGTCTTTTCCAGTGAGTCAACTCTTCGCATGAGGTGGCCAAAGTACTGGAGTTTCAGCTTTAGCATCATTCCTTCCAAAGAAATCCTAGGGCTGATCTCCTTCAGAATGGACTGGTTGAATCTCCGAAGTTAGCATTTTTGTAAATTTATCTCACTGTGAATTTTACCTACCTATGAGATGTATATAACACAGTTTCCAAAACACATTACTGATAGTTGCTCTATTATTTAAGCGAGCTAAGAATTTAATTGGTTCTGACACTTTGGGTGGGTTCCAACATCTTCCTGGGGATGACTGTCTGGTTAGCTGTGATTTCAGTGCTCTTGCAGGAAGAGCACTGTCCTTCTGTTCTGCCATTTCGAACCAGTCTTTGGTTTTGGTGTTTTAAAGTTTTATTTTATATTGAAGTATAATTGATTTACAAATATTGTGTTAGTTTCAGGCTTACAGCAAAGTGATTCAGCTGAATAACTGTTCATATACCTATATCCATTCTTCAGATTCCTTTCCCATGTAAGTTATTACAGTATATTGAGTAGAATTCCTTGGGCTACTCAGGAGATCTCTGTTTATGATCTATTTTATATATAGTAGTGTGTAATCCTCAACTCCTAGTTTGTCCCTCCCCTCCCACATTTCCCCACTGGTAATCATAAGTTTGTTTTTGAAGTCTGTGAGTCTGTTTCTCTTTTATAAGTTCATTTGTATCATTTTTAAAGATTTCACATATAAGTGATATCATATGATATTTATCTTTCTCTTTCTGATTTACTTTACTTAGTATGATAATCTCAAGATCATCCATCTGATAGTTTTAATATTGTCAAAATACCAAGTTTTCTAAATTTTTTTTGGCAATGCTGAGGGGAAAACATGATCTCCCCGTCTTTTGCAAGTGGTACTTTCCAACTTCTTTATTTAAATAACTTGTAATGACAGGTAAAATGATCGTAATATTTATTATATCTATTTATTTTGAGAATATTTACTAATTCCTCACTCAGAGGCTGTGGATACACACAGTGATTTAGTTTATTTTAAGCAAATGTTACAAAGTGCATTTAAAACAGTTATACCATATGTGACTGTTTTCAGCGAAGTACCTGAAAAAGCACCAGTGTGAAATTGGGGAAACTGAGCTAATAAATAATATTTAAGGATCTGCATCATTCCAAAGGTGCTGAAAAGCAAAACAGTGTGAATTTAAATAAAGCAGTCCTCTGTGTGCCTGGGCAGAGGGCCTACCCTATAATACAAACATTCAGGCACACGTGTCCTCCTCAGAGTCTCCCCAAAGCAAGTGAATTCACATGACGCCTTGTCTTTCTTCCTTTGTATCATTTCTCCATCTTTTCAGACCCTCAGAAGACAAACCTTCTGTGAGTGAAACAACTGATCAGCCACTGCTAAGACCTCATCTACAGAACAGAATCCGTGATGCTTCATGCTGATATCTCATCTCTATACATATATATATATTAGTATATTTTGTTTTGGTAAAAATGCTTAACATGAGATCAACCTCTTAATAACATTTTAAGTGTACATTATCATTGCCTCTAGGTACAGTCTTGAATAGCAGATCTCTAGAATGTATTTAATTTGTCCTGTATTCAATGCATTAAATACAAATGTACTTAATTTGTCCTGTATTTAATGCATCAAAAATGCATTAAATGTATTTAATTTGTACTGCCACGGTTGTGTTCCCCGAGTGATCTAGGAGTGGTCTTGTTGATTGCTCCGCTTGCTCTCTTGTGGGGGACACTTCTTTGTACGCACACGTCCTATCAGGTACACCTTTATAGGAATTCATCTCTCTCTGTTCTGCCCCAAATGGCAGTCCAACTCAAGAGACTGTCTGAGTGTGCGATGTACCACTTGATTTTCTTCCCAGCTGATTGCTGCTCTTAATAAGATTTTCTTTACCTCCAATCCTTGTTGTAAGTTAGACGCACTAAACATCAGATAAAAAGGGGGAAGACAAGTATTAGTGTCTCGTGGATACCCCTGGTTTCTTTGGGTGGTTTCAATTGCAGTGTTTTCCTATTTTAATGAGACTCAGTGTTCATGGGACTAGGGAGCTGCATAAAATGCAATGATGTGAACAAGTCTGAAAGCCCAAACAGCACAATACAATTCGCCTTTGGGACTCTCTGGAACTTTGAAGGAGCATTATGGAACACTGTTGTGTTGAAGCACTGCAGGTCCCTGAGCGGGTGTGAGGTGGAGACACATGGAAAGTTTCTGTGTATTGAATCAGTACCAGCCGTCGTTTTACGGAAAACATCCAATTAAGTGTTTGTTAGCCTTTCGTGTGGAAGAAATCTCATTCACATTAGACTAATTCAATGTTTCAGAGTAGGAAAAAAAGTCACTCAGGTACTGGAGATTAGATAATTCCCAGATGGGTCTATTCATTTGTTTGAAGCAGTGGCTCTTTTAAAGTGTGTTCTGGGGATCAGTAGCATCAGCATCACCCGGAAATTTGTTAAAAATGCAAATTACCAAATCCCACTCCAGACCTACTGATTCAAAAACTCCTCCATGGCTCCCAGAAATCTGTTTTCCCTATGAAGGGATTCTGGGGAATACATGAATTTAAGAACCACTGTTTCAATGTGTATTTTTCAAAAGAAAGATTTTGAGATTTTCAGTCCATTAAAAGTTTTCTTAATATAGTAAAATCCTTTGAAATAATTCTTCAAGTCAGATAGTCTTTTTTTTTCTTTCAAGATAATTAATTCAAAACAATGGCAATCATATTCGCTTGATAATTCTGCTTGTTGATGGTTAGTCAGAAAATACTCATATTTATTATCATTACAGCTGTCCCATTTTATTGTTCTGCTGACATGATTGAAGGCAGGAGGAGAAGGGGATGACAGAGGATGAGATGGTTGGATGGCATCACTCACTCGATGGACATGAGTTTGAGCAAGCTCTGGGAGTTGGTGATGGACAGGGAAGCCTGGTGTGCTGCAGTCCATGGGGTCACAGAGTCAGACACGACTGAGCGACTGAACCGAACTGAACTGTGCACTGTAAGTGGCCTGATGCGTAGCTTTAATGCCTGTGTATTTCTAAGGAAAACAAGAGAGGAATGCCTGTAGCGCCTTTGGGATCCATGGATTAATAATGAAGCAAAATTAATCATGGATAGAGTGTGAAGCTCATTTCAGCTTCAGATTCTAGGTCTGAACAGCATCATTTTCTCCCATTCCGAGGAGGCAGTGCGTGTAGCAGTCATTGCCTTGACGAGTATGCCAAAGGAGCCTAATGTTAGTTATTGTCCTAGTGCTCTTTAACACTAATCCAGAGAAGTCTGCTGCAAGCTTCCCTGTTATGCCATTATGAAGCTTGACTAATTGACAGAAACAAAAAATCAAGCAACTCCTGTTCGACAGCCCAGTTTCTCATATGACTATGCATGTACATTCTAAAGGGAGTATTAGAAATTGGCAGTATATTAAAAATGAATTTACTATGACTAAGGTCAGTTAAACTTTAATTCTTATGACCTATCTATCCCTAAGAAGAGGCCTTTTTATTATAAAGTGCTATTGCTTGTTTAAAAGTTTTCTTTGAAAAAAAAAATAAAAGTTTTCTTTGTCTGATACTAATATAGTTCCATCAGCTTTATTTTAGTTAGTAATCTTTTGGTATATCTTTCTTCCTCCCTTTGTTTTAGACAGTTTTTGTCATTTAAAACATACACCTTGTAAACAGCATATAGCAGGATTTTGTTATTTCTATCTAATCTGAAAGTCTGCCATTTATAGAATGTTTTTTCCATTAACATTTGATTAGTTATTACTGTAATTACTTATTACTAAGTTTACCACCTTGCTTTTCTCTATTTGCCCCTTTTCTTTCTTTGTTTCTTTTTCTTTCCTCAACTGAGTATCTTTGGATTGATCAAGTGTTTTTGTTATTCTCATTCTTTCCTCATTTTTAGTAATAAGTTGATAGTAATATTTATCCTTGACTTACTAAAATTTATTTTGAATGAATACTTTTATACTTCCAAAATGCTGTTGTTATTTAATAAAGGTTTAACTCCATTTAACCGCTCCTTGGGGACTTTTCTTCTTGTACCTCTTTCATGTTACAACCATTCCCTGTTTTTGTCTTTGAGGGTATTTATTGTATTTATTTAAAATTCTTGGTCCAAATGTTTTAATAATTTGGGTGATATGCATTCTTCAGCTTTTGTGTTTCTTACTGTATTTACATTACTCTCCCCACCCCCCAAGTTTTATGGCCAGTGAGTTGCTCATGTGCCCCTCAATTAGCACGTTGTCTGGTAGGAAGGGCTTGGGCTGCAGTTCACAGTGTGTTTGGACATAAGCGGGTGGATGCGCTCTCTAATGGACAGCTGCAGGTACCACAGAACCACTGTCCCCAACTCTGAAGGGCTCTGTCCCCCAGGTGAACCCTCAAGTTAGGGAGTAGGAATCTCCTTCCGTTTGGAGTTTAGGGTTTTAGACTAGAGAGTGGAGGAATCAGTGGAAGATGGCAGCACAGTAGCCCATATATGTTTTTCTTGGTGTTCTGCTCTCATACTGTTCTGGGAACACTGGGATTCCTGATCCAGTGTCAGGCAAAGGTGGTTCCAAAGCACCATGTGTGGGAGAGGAGGCGAAGATGGAGACTAAAAGAGAACTTAAAAGGCTAAAAGAGAAATTTAAAAGAGTTTTCCTACAAGCTTTAGTCTCATGGTCTTCTGGCCAGGCTGTGTCTATCAAAGCCCCCACACCCACCCATGGCACACATGCCCTCATAAAGAGATATAGTATAAGCTGCAGCAATCTCAGATTTCCTCAGGAACTCCTCATAGTTAGTATATGTTTATTCAAATTCATGCTGTCTTTTCATTTTATAATTTCTCCACAGAGACAAACGCAGAATCCTATGCTAGGTCCCCACAGAGCAAGCCTGTTATTTCATTTATGATCCTCTCTCTGTCTTTTCTCCCAGCTCTCTTGTTGAAACTCATAAAACGGGGTTCTATATTTTGATACAGAAGAAGATTTGTGAATCAAAAACTAAGGCTGTGAATAAGTATGTGATGCAATCATTTGCTCTGGGAAGACTATGTATTATGACAGGGAAAGTCTGTCTTCATTTCCATGTCTTGACCAGGTTCCAAATCCAGAAATCAGAGATTGAAATGAAAGTGAGCCCCGTGGCTCTCCCCTACCACAGACTTTTTTTTTAAATTATTAATCTAAGTAAAAGATGGCAAAGTAAGTGTAAAGCCAATCTGGGTATAGAAAGAAAGAAATAAAAGAAAGTGAAGTTGCTCATTTGTGTCCAACTCTTTGCAACCCCATGGACTGCAGCTTACCAGGCTCCTCTGTCCATGGGATTTTCCAGGCAAGAGTACTGGAGTGGGTTGCTATTTCCTTCTCCAAATCTGGGTATAAATGATTTTAATTCATTTTCGTGGTGACTGTTCATGGAAACTTTTTTTTTTTTTTGGTATTTCCCATAAAGGAAAAAAATTTTTAATTAAAAGGAACAGAAAATTAGAATTTTCTATACCAACTAATATGATAGTAACAAATGAAGCAACAAGAGGATGAAGCTGATAATTAAAAAAATTACTAAAATGTTTCCAGGGGATCAGACTATTGCTAACAGCCTGATTATTTTTTGCATAGTTTTCATGTAGATGTCCAAGATTATTTGATGAAGTGGAAGTTTAGTCATTGCTGAAATTGTTTTCAGGACTCTCAAGGAAAATTCTTTAAAACATACTTGGGATAATGAAGAATTGGATGAAATAAAACTGTAATAGATGCTTTCTCTTCGAGGTCTATTATAGTCACTCTTGCAGCCCAGCCTAAATCTCACTATCTTGCTTTGGATTTACTTGAAGAGAAAATGTTTCATTTTTGTGAAGAGCTGTTGGACACAGGGAAACTTCCCCTTCAATAAGATTATTTCTGGGCATGGGAACAATTGAAGCATTGTTTCTTCAAAATCGCTGAAATACACTTGAGAAGCCCTCCTGGTAGAATACGCTTTAATTTAGGTCTTATCACTGCTCGTCAGAGCTTTTGTGCCCACCTCTCTTTTGTCTCCAAATGATGAGTAGAGTTGGCACCGCACAGACAATTCAGAGAGGTGTTCTGAACTGTCATTGTTTTGGAAGTTTTTATTCTTCTATAGATCATGGAAGGAAGATGCAGTAAAAGATGTTAGGTCAGACACTTAAAAGGTTCTTACACTTAATTCCATTGTATGTTTTCTCTATCTGATGGTGTCAATAATTTTATGTGGGGACATTTTCTTTGATGAGGTTCACAGAGTACAGGATGTTTTATTTTGATTGGTGTAGAAGTGGCTGGGGTGGCCGTGTGGAAGAAAGCTTTCATAGCTTTCTAAATTTCTTATGTTCTTTGCTCTATATTTTTCAGTTTCATCCAGGCACAAGTTTTTTATCCATGTGTCCTGGTCCCTATTCTTATTCAAGGAAGCAGCACTGTAAGCCTTTGATTTTTCCTACAGAAATAAGGGAGTGTGGCACATTTATTATCAACACTTCATAAGATGCCTTCACTCAAATCCATTTGACAGTAAATTATTTTTAATTACACAGTATGATTATAGGGTTATGGTTTTAATCTTTTTTCTTCATCAAATAAAGCAAAAGTATGTTTTCACATACTGTAGGTCAATTTTCCATGAATTCGTTGCTTTAAAATTTTCATTTTTCCTTTGTCAACTGTTTTGTTTCCCTCTTACATGGCCTGGTTTATTCCTCCGGGAATAAATGTTTCATTTATATGTTTATAAGCATTCTCCTTTTAGTTACCCTTGAAACTCTTTAATTATTTTTGTTCTATTTTTTTCTCTTATAAAATTAAAAATAGAACTGCCATGTGATCCAATAATTCTACCCCTGGGTAAAAAGAGTTGAAATCAAGATTTTAAAGAGATGCCTGCATCCCCATGTTCATTGCAGCAATATTCACAATAGCCACGATATGGAAATGACTCATATGCCTTGGCAGATGAATGTAGGAAGAAAATGTGGCATATACACACAGTGGAATATTATTCGGCCTTAAGAAAGAAATTTTGTCATATATGACAACATGAATGAACCTAGAAGACATTATGTGAAGTGAATTGAGCCAGTCACAGAAGGACAGTCCTTCATGATTCCGCTTAAATTCAGTATCTAAAATAGTCAAATACATAGAAGCAGAGAATGGAATGTGGTTGCTGGGGCGGCGGAGGGGGTGTTTTTGGTCAAGGAGTATTAAGTTCTAGTTATGGAAGATGAACATTCCAGAGATTTGCAGTGTAACATGTGCCGTAGTTAACAGTATGGCTTTGTGTGTTTTAATATAGGTTAAGAGAATAGATTTCTTGTTGTTTTCTTAACCCCAAAACAAAATGAAACAAGTCCACAAAAGAACATGAGGGCATTTTTGGACGTGATGGATATGTTTAGTACCTTGATTGTAGTGATGGTATCATGGGTGGATGCAATATGCCCAGACTCATCATGATGTATATATTCAATATGTTTAGTTTTTATCAGTTATACCTTGATAAATGTTAATCAGCATTTTATTTATAACTATAGAGATGTGTCAATTTTTTTTACCCTCCTTCTTAAAATCTTTTCTACCTCCAGATACATGTCCAGAGTTGTTTTGATTAGTTGACTGCAAAAGTATTTTGCAGTAAAGCAGGGATTATTGCTGTGTTGCTAAGACGTCTCTGACTCTTTTGTGACCACATGCAGTATAGCCCACCAGGCTCCTCTGTGTGATTTCCCAGGCAAGAATACTGGAGTGGGTTGCCATTTCCTTCTCCAAGGGATCTTCCCGACCCAGGGATTGAATCCACATCTCCTGCATTGGCAGGTGGGTTCTTTACTGCTGGGCCACCATGGAAGCCCAAAGCAGGGATCACGTGTGTCTGTTTGCTGCCCTCTATATCCAGTTCTCCTCTGGAGGAACAGCCAAATGGCATGTTCCACAGAGGTTCTCCTGACTTTGCTCTGTTTCTATTTCCTTTAGTTTTTCTATAGGAAATCCAATAATCTCATCCTTAGAAAAGTAATTTCTATTTTATTTTTCAGATTCTTGACTTGGAATTCTTACAACAATTGTAAAAACATGTGTTTTCTAGATATTTCATTGTAACATATATTACTAGTGAAAAGTTGGAGAGAATTTATGAATTAACCAATAGAAGAATATGATACTATGACTTAGGCTATATTATTTTTATAATGCTGTATTTTAAAGTGAAAAAGAAGATTAAAAAATATTAATTCAGTCATGTAAAGTATATGTGTGTGCTTTGGGGAAATGTGATTGGAAGGATATCAAACAAAATGTTAGCAATGATTATTGTTGTGGATGGTGGGGTTGTGTATTTTTTGTGTAACTTCTACTTTCATTTTTAAATTTTTATTTGGTTTATTATTTTGTAAAAGCAAAGTACATGTATTTCTTTTTCTTGCAGTTACAACTCATTTCCACTTGGGGAGTAAACCAGTTCCCATTCACAAATTTAGCAATTACCTTATAGCATGTTGCTTTCCTTTCATAGATTCTCATATATAATCTTAACATTCACTCCAATATTCACTGCTATGTTCTTTATCTAGCCTGTTTTCAAAGAAATATTTTTTCTTCTGGAAAGCATTCTTTTCTCTTAATATTTTAATGTAGACAAATACTGGTTTTTAAGTTTTCTACTGATATACTATGATTGCCTTATTAAATTCTAAAGTGGGAATTCCTAGGCCTATGTCTGGGGATAATTCCTAGGCCTATGTCTGGATGGCATCACTCACTCAATGGAAATGAGTTTGAGTAAGCTCTGGGAGTTGGTGATGGACAGGGAAGCCTGGCGTGCTGCAGTCCATGGGGTTGCAAAGAGTCAGACATGACTGAGCGACTGAACTGACTGATGTCTGGTGAGAATTATTTTTTAAGTTTGTAGATCTGGAATGGATGCCTTGTCAGTGAAATTACATGCCTTATCAGTAGGAGGGATATGTACATTGGTCAGATTTTTTGTAAATTAAATTTTGCGAGAAATAAAACTCCTTTGGCTCTACTTCTGCAGACCATGGGATGGATTTTTAAAAAAATTGAAAGTCACAGAAAATCTGTTATAAATTCAGAATGTAATATGTTGGCATAGAAATGATATGATTCATCAATGAAGATTTTTATACCTTAATGGGATCTTTAAAATAATCTAGGAAAACCAGTTTGTTTGACAGACACAAGAACTCTATTGCAGAGATGTACACTATCCAGGATCTCATGACAATTACTAGCATTTAACAGATGATTATTAAATAGCTACTATGTGTTCAGCACTATGCTAGATATTAGGAATTTTTATTGTTTCTATTTAGTTTTTAATTATTTCCAATTTCCTTATAGTTTTAGAAATACTTAGGAAGTATTTCTTCCACTATAAGTGATCTCTTTACTCTCTGAAAACCTGTTACTGAATGTTAACACAATAACTGCTCATATTCTGTTTGTTTGGCATTGTCGTTCTTTGTTATATATTGTTTTCTAGGAGTTTTTTGTATATATAAAAGTCTCATTCCAAACATATAACATTTTATTTCCAAGTCCATGAAAATTGGAGGAGTAAACTCCTACTGAAGAAAACAAACAAATTGGAAAAATATAGGATAAAGAATTCTCATGCATGCACACATACATGTGAACATTTGTGCTATCCCATCTCACTTCCTGGGGTAACCTCTCCCACTTTTAACTCGGTGTACACTCTTTTTGACATTTTCCTATGCATTTAAACTTGCACGCAAAGAAACACACAACTATATATTTATTTTTACACAACTGTTATAATACACAAATTTTACCACACAATTTACTCTTAAGTTAAATCTTACAGATTTTTTGATGTCAGACACATGAGCTCATTTTTATTAAAGACTGCATAATATTTCACAGAATGATGGATAAGAATAATCACATATTTATCTACTTCCCAATTAATAGACATTTGGAATACCTCTGTGGGCCACTGTGCTGAGCATATGAACCTGTTTAAACCCATCTTTGTATGATACGTGGACTTTAGTATGAGGAAACAGAAATGGAATCACAAGGCCAAATTGGGCAAATTTTTAGTAATACTGATTTTTAAATTCCTGCTACAGTGCCCTTAAAATGGTAGAGCAGATTATGACAGAATCTTCTTCCTCCTCTTTCATCCACACTGTATGCTATCAACCTGATTGGGCTACAACTTCCGTAAGGAGATTATAGGGGCAAATACTCTCCTGTAACTGAGCTTTGCTGGTTGGAATGCGTGTGTAAAAAGGCTCGATTAAGTTCTCGCTGTAAAGTGGAACCACAGTTGCAAAATTCAGTCATAAGAAGTGCTATAGTGCTGCTGAATATAAGTGGCACATCTGTAGAATGGCCTGTAAGGGAGGGAGGGGATGGTAGGCATAGACTAGAAAAATAGCATTGCCAGAAACTATAGACAGGATAACTTTATTTTTACTCTAGTTCTAAATTTTTGAATGCCAAGGTACAGGGAGAAGGACCCAAAGAAATAGACTGCCTACACATTAGAATGTATTGTTAGCTGAGATCTTTTTTTCGTAAAATATTAGTATTTCATATATCTGATGAAATTCTTTCAATATTCAAAAGTCAACATGTAAGTTAATTGTTATCAAATAAGACTTTCCGCTGGATCATCGAAAAAGCAAGAGAGTTCCAGAAAAACACCGATTTCTGCTTTATTGACTACGCCAAAGCCTGTGACTGTGTGGATCACAATAAACTGTGGAAAATTCTGAAAGAGATGGGAATACCAGACCACCTGACCTGCCTCTTGAGAAACCTATATGCAGATCAGGAAGCAACAGTTAGAACTGGACATGAAACAACAGACTGGTTCCAAATAGGAAAAGGAGTACATCAAGGCTGTATATTGTCACCCTGCTTATTTAACTTCTATGCAGAGTACATCATGAGAAACGCTAGGCTGGAA
>NW_011494867.1:2563536-2567285 GCF_000754665.1 Bison bison bison
GAGAGTGAAAAAGTTGGTTTAAAGCTCAACATTCAGAAAACTAAGATCATGGCATCTGGTCCCATCACTTCATGGGAAATAGATGGGGAAACAGTGGAAACAGTGTCAGACTTTATTTTTTGGGGTTCCAAAACCACTGCAGATGGTGATTTCAGCCATGAAATTAAAAGACACTTACTCCTTGGAAGGAAAGTTATGACCAACCTAGATAGCATATTGAAAGGCAGAGACATTAATTTGCCAACAAAGGTCCGTCTAGTCAAGGCTATGGTTTTTCCTGTGGACATGTATGCATGTGAGAGTTGGACTGTGAAGAAAGCTGAGCACCAAAGAATTGATGCTTTTGAACTATGGTGTTGGAGAAGACTCTTGAGAGTCCCTTGGACTGCAAGGAGATCCAACCAGTCCATTCTAAAGGAGATCAGTCCTGGGTGTCCTTTGGAAGGAATGATGCTAAAGCTGAAACTCCAGTACTTTGGCCACCTCATGCGAAGAGTTGACTCATTGGAAAAGACTCTGATGCTGGGAGGGATTGGGCACAGGAGGAGAAGGGGACGACAGAGGATGAGATGGCTGGATGGCCTCTTGATGGACGTGAGTTTTTTTTTTTTAATTTTAATTTTATTTTATTTTTAAACTTTACATAATTGTATTAGTTTTGCCAAATATCAAAATGAATCCACCACAGGTATACATGTGTTCCCCATCCTGAACCCTCCTCCCTCCTCCCATACCATCCCTCTGGGTTGTCCCAGTGCACTAGCCCCAAGCATCCAGTATCGTGCATCGAACCTGGACTGGCAGGAGAATGGTATTGAAACATGTAAAATATCATGTATGAAATGAGATGCCAGTCCAGGTTCGATGGACGTGAGTTTGAGTGAACTCTGGGAGTTGGTGATGGACAGGGAGGCCTGGCGTGCTGCTATTCATGGGGTCATAAAGAGTAGGACACGACTGAGCGACTGAACTGAACTAAAGTGAAGACTTTTGTAGGTGCTCAGTTCAGAATTGCAGCCATGGGCTTCCCTGGTGGCCCAGTGGTTAAGAAGCCACCTTGTAATGCAAGGGACATTGCTTCAGTCCCTGGTCCAGGAAGATCCCACGTGCTGCAGGGTGACTGAGCCCGTGGCCACCTCTGCTGAGCCAGCGCTCGAGAGCCCAGGAGCCACAACCACTGAGGCCCGTGTGCCTAGAGCCTGCGCTCCACGAGAAGGGAAGCCACTGCAGCGAGAAGCCCACTCACCACAGCTGGAGAGAGTGCACATGCGGCCACGAAGACCCACCACAGCGGAATAGATACATAAATAAATAAACCGTAAAAAGCTGCAGCCACACATTATTCACAGCGGGTTTTTCAGTGTCAGTTTTGAACACAAGTAAAAGCAAAGTAATTTCTCCTCCTTAATTTGTATTTAGGAAGAAGATACACACACACGCACACACACACACACACTACTCAATTCCAAATGTCTATCTGCTATGTATAGCAGTTTCAGCTTTATAGGTGAGAACCGAATGTTTACTGTCCCTTCTCCCTCTGTCCTCACAGTCCTGCCCAGTGAGAGCTCATATGCAGATCAACCAGAATCCTCCCGCAAACCTGTCATTTTACCCGTATGGTTTTCATAAATTTGCTACCTCCCTTGGTGAAAACGTATGATTTTCTTCTTCAGTTCACCTGAAAATTGCTTCTTCAGGCCTTCATTTGGAACAGTATAGATTTGGGTATTGTCAGCGGTTCAGGGATATATTTGAATGAAGTCACACTCCCTCGATCTAGGGCAATGTCATCAATCACTTGTGTCTCAGGGGTTTGTTTTGTGGCCCCATAGATCTTTGGCTCCAAAATGAGATAAATCCCTCACTTATGAACAGGGTCCGCAGCTGCACTTGATGGAGTCTTTCTGTCCGTTTCTAGATGATTGGACCAAGGGTGTTCCCAGATGAAGTTTGTATGTGTGGACGTGTTCACTGAATGTATAGCTTTTTCCTAAAAGCTTAAGTATTCTAGCAAAAGAGAATTTTATCTAAGAATATCTATCTAGGAATTTTATTTAAATTTTATCTAAGAAACTAAGGGTCAAGTTTAAGAAGAATATATGAAAAATTTGTATTCCTCCTCAAGTTAAGTGTTTGAAAAAACACAGAAGAGAAAGTTCCAAGTGTGGACAACAGTTCTAGATTGAGTAGATTTGTGCTAAGCACAAAAATTTCAATTATGAAGGAAAATCGCATTATCCAGTAAAATAACTTTTTAAATTATGATGGTAACATAGTTCACTCTGTGAAAAAACATTCAGAAAAGTAGAAAATTCCAACAATATTGGCAAAGAATGTGTCCATTAGTTTCTTTCCTTCTCATGTCATTTACATCTATATGTTTATATAAACATACCTTTATATGTTTATATAAAATCCATTCTTACATTATGTAATAGTAATACTAATAAGTAATATTAAGCACTCAGCTAACGTGTACCTTCCAATTACTTTCTCATTCAATTCTACTGAAAAAAAACTGTAATACATGTATTATTACATTCATTTTATAGATGTGAAGGCTAAAACTTAAAGTGGTAAATTTTCCAGGACACAAATTTACTAAGTTTGGTCCTTTGCCTATGCACAATTTTGCATCATTGTCTCTTTCAATCTGCACTTTGCAACTAACATAATTATGTTACATTCATTGTCCATGTTGCTGTGTTCCCTTTATAACAATAATTTCTAATGACTGTATTATGTCCATTAAATGCAAGTGCCTAAAATTGAACTATTCTAGGGTTGAAAATTGTATTACATTAAAAATTTCAGCAGAGTACTTTGTTAAATATTGCGGCATACATCATCTTTTCCATATTTTGGATTATTTTCTTAGGATATATGTTCATGACTAAAATTTATGCTCCCCTAAAAGATAAATATTAACATTTTCAGTACGCTGGATGTGTATTACCAAGCTATTTTCCAAAAAGATTCAGTTCACTTCAGTTCATTCGCTCAGTCGTGTCTGACTCTTTGCGACCCCAGGCATGCCAGGCCTCCCTGTCTATCACCAACTCCCGGAGTTTACCCAAACTCATGTCCATTGAGTTGGTGATGCCATCCAGCCATCTCATCCTCTGTCGTTCCCTTCTCCTCCCTCCTTCAATCTTTCCCAGCATCAGGGTCTTTTCAAATGAGTCAGTTCTTCATATCACGTGGCTAAAGTATTGGAGTTTCAGCTTCAGCATCAGTCCTTCTAATGAATATTCAGGACTGATTTCCTTTAGGATGGAGTGGTTGGATCTCCTTGCAGTCCAAGGGACTCTCAAGAGTCTTCTCCAACACCACAGTTCAAAAGCATCAATTCTTTGGCACTCAGTTTTCTTTATGGTCCAACTCTCACATCCATACATGACCACTGGAAAAACCATAGTCTTGACTAGATGGACCTTTGTTGGCAAAGTAATGTCTCTGCTTTTTAATATGCTGTCTAGGTTGGTCATAGCTTTTCTTCCAAGGAGCAAGCAGTAGTTCTTCAGAGCAGTAGGTTTTCCACACCTTTACCAACATCAGTATAGTATTTAGCTGTTTATAGGATACTTGAAATACAAGTTTACTGAAATAATAATAATTCAAATGTTGTAATGATGAATAAAATAATGAGTTAAAACTCCTTACTCACCTCTTCTCAAAATACACCCCTTGAAGTAGTGAATGTTTATAGCTCACTGTATTTGCTTCTGAGATACTTTCTGTGGTAC
>NW_011494867.1:2567385-2575114 GCF_000754665.1 Bison bison bison
TGGACCTTTGTTGGCAAAGTAATGTCTCTGCTTTTTAATATGCTGTCTAGGTTGGTCATAGCTTTTCTTCCAAGGAGCAAGCAAGGAACAATATAACCAAAAAGGTTATATTGTTCTAAAAATTTACCAGTAGTTCTTCAGAGCAGTAGGTTTTCCACACCTTTACCAACATCAGTATAGTATTTTAGCTGTTTATAGGATACTTGAAATACAAGTCTACTGAAATAATAATAATTCAAATGTTGTAATGATGAATAAAATAATGAGTTAAAACTCCTTACTCACCTCTTCTCAAAATACACCCCTTGAAGTAGTGAATGTTTATAGCTCACTGTATTTGCTTCTGAGATACTTTCTGTGGTACCTATTTGTATATGTATATATATATGTATGTTGGAGAAGGCAATGGCACCTCACTCCAGTATTCTTGCCTGGAAAATCCCATGGACGGAGGAGCCTGGTGGGCTGTAGTCCATGTGGTCGCTAAGAGTAGGAGACGACTGAGCGACTTCACTTTCACTTTTCACTTTCGTGCACTGGAGAAGGAAATGGCAACCCACTCCAGCGTTCTTGCATGGAGAATCCCAGGGACGGGGGAGCCTGGTGGGCTGCCGTCTATGGGGTCGCACAGAGTCAGACATGACTGAAGCGACTTAGCAGCAGCAGCAGCAGCAACATATGTATGTATCCATCAGTCATAGTGTGACATGCATTATTCCTATTTAGTAATCTAACTAGTTATCTAAATAATGGACACCACACTACTTCTCTTTTGTTATTTAGTCGCTAAGTTGTGTCCGAGTCTTTTGTAACCCCATGGACCGTAGCCCACCAGGCTCTTCTGTCCATGGGATTTCCCAGGCAAGAATACTGGAATGGGATGTCTATCTATCTATCTATTATAGTGTGACATGCATTATTCCTATTTAGTTATCTAAATAATGGATACCACTCTATTTCATAGATACATTGTAATCTCAGAGGGTCTGTGATATGCTTTTGCATTTCCCTGAGTGGTCAATTGCTTTTGATTGTTACTGGTGCATGCTAGCCTGTTTTGGGAAGCAAGGGGAGTCTGTTTTCCTTGGCCAGCCATAGTTTTATACAGATCCTTAGTCCTTGATTCTCAGGGGTGGGGTTTTCTCAGTGATCCTGCCATTGCACCTGTATTAGGACCCGTCTAATGGATCGAGTCCAGGATGGTTTCCTGCTCATCCCTTAAGGGAATTTTCTTTTTCCGTTTTTCATTTTCCGTAGTGGTAGTAGATCTCTTACTCTGCCCTCGGGGATTCACGTTTGTGGCCTTTCCCCGATGGGTTAAACCTGGTGTTGCCTAGAGGAGAAGGCACAGGGTGGCATTTTGTATTTTTCCCTACAGGCTGCCTTCCCGCCCTCTCGGTCCGCAACACCGAGAGAGGCTTTCTCCCGTCTCCCCTCTCCTCCCGCTCTTTGTCTTGTGCATTTGGTGAGTCCTGTGTACCTGAATGAGTTCATGGCGAAGAGTCTCTAAGTGGGTGCAAAGTCCTGTGTGTCAGTAGCTCTTAGGGCTTCTGTTCTCTTACAGTTGCTCACACTGGGTCTGTATGAAGATCTCATCTTCATCCTGCTGCAGCTATTACAACAAGGCTCACGCCCTGTCTCTCCTTTGATATTAGAGTCGGTTGTTCTATTACCACAGCTTTTTGATGTGTCCAAGAAACATTATAATATTGTACATTATCCTGCATTTTCTTGTCATTAGGGTGGGAGTGATGTTCTTACCAGCTTTCTACATCTTAGAAACTGGAAATCTGTCTACTTTCATGAAAAGTATTTAACTTTTCATGAAGTATCTTTTACTTTTGCTTGTTTTTTTTCTGACTTCTTTCAGTGTCTTACCTGCAATTTTTATATTTAGATTGTTTTCCTATGATGTTTTTGGAACTGTGCTTTTTCTTTCCTCAATACGTTGTCTTTTCTCCAGGACTGGCTCCGTTTACTTCACTGTACTGCTTTTAAAAAATTTTATTTTTTAGTAATTTCTCCAGAGTTAATAAGTGTAATCTATAGCATAGTCAGCTTGGTAGGAGTTTTTTTGACCATATCAGATAATTTGCTCTTATCTTTGTCTTCAATTTGGGATCATGGTTATCTACGTATGGGGAGTCTGACATGATTTAACCTTAGCTTTCTGCTTAGTCCTGCCAACCTCTGTGCCCACAGATTTTAGTCCATCAGTTTCCCCTAAACTAGTCCCATCTGGTGTTTAGCAATACTAGAGAGGACTTTCTTTCAAGATTCACAGACTTCTGTAACTCTAGCTGTGCCCTCTCAGAGTCTCAGCAGGTATGACCCTAGTTCAGTTCAGTCAGTTCAGTTGCTCAGCCGTGTCCCAGTCTTTTCAACCCCATGGACTGCAGCACACCAGGCCTCCTTGTCCATCACCAACTCCCGGAGTCCACCCAAACCCATGTCCATTGAGTCGGTGATGCCATCCAACCATCTTATCCTGTGTCATCCCCTTCTCCTCCTGCCTTCAATCTTTTCCAGTATCAGGGTCTTTTCAGATGAGTCAGTTCTTCACATCAGGTGGCCAAAGTATTGGAGTTTCAGCTTCAACATCAGTCCTTCCAATGAACACCCAGGACTGATCTCCTTTAGGATAGGCTGTGTTGGATCTCCTTGTAATCCAAGGAACTCTCAAGAGTCTTCTCCAACACCATAGTTCAAAAGCATCAATTCTTCAGCGCTCAGCTTTCTTTATAGTCCAACTCTCACATCCATACATGACTACTGGAAAAACCATAGCCTTGACTAGACAGATGTTTATTGGCAAAGTAATGTCTCTGCTTTTTAATATGCTGTCTAGATTGGTCATAGCTTTTCTTCCAAGGAGCAAGCATCTTTTCATTTCATGGCTGCAGTCACCATCTGTAGTGATTTGGGAGCCCCCCAAAATAAAGTCTCTCACTGATTCCATTGTTTCCCGATCTATTTGCCATGAAGTGATGGGACTGGATGCCATGATCTTTGTTTTCTGAGTGTTGAATTTTAAGCCAACTTTTTCACTCTCCTCTTTTACTTTCAGCAAGAGGCTCTTTAGTTCCTCTTTGCTTTCTGCTACAAGGCTGGTGTCATCTGAGTATCTGAGGCTATTGATATTTCTCCCAACAGTCTTGATTCCAGCTTGTGCTTCATCCAGCCCAGCATTTCTCATGATATACTCTCATATAAGTTAAATAAGCAGGGTGACAATACACAGGGTGACGTATTCCTTTCCCGACTTGGAACCAGTCTGTTGGTCCATGTCCGGTTCTAACTGTTGTTTCTTGACCCTTGTCGTATTGGTTAATTTTAAAAACTCCTCAAGTGATTCTAAAGCCTGATCAATTTAAATCGGGAGATTGGGATTGACATACACACACTACTATGTTTAAAATAGTGAACCAACAAGGACCTGTGATACAGCACAGAGAACTCTGCTCAATATTCTGTAACAACCTAAATGGAAAAAGAGCTTGAAAAAGAAGATACACGTACATGTAGAACTGGATCACTTTGTTGTACACCTGAAAGACATTATTAATCAACTATACTCCAATATAAAATAAAAATTAAAAAACCCACTTAAGTTCTTATTCTACAGTTTTCATGACCTACAGTGAGGTCATGAACTCAGTAGCAAAACCTTCATGACAAATTGAGTTTTAAAGAGTGTAGAGAATTTAGAGTTGTGGAAAAAAGACAAAAAGTAATTCTTAACAATGAAAGTAGCACAATCAAAGAAACAGGCAGAAAAGTAAGGTGAATGTAATTACTGCTGCATTACTGCAATACAGCATGCTTGTTAGAAATTAGTTTGGGGCTAAATTTAGGTTGGTCTTGGAAGTCAAACTAAGGATACCAGGGTTCATTCTCTAGATAACAGGAACTCAATTAAGGTTTTGAAATGAAGAATAACGTGATTAATGCTGCCCACAAAAAACTAATCTACTAGCTTGTATATCCCTGACTGACATCCAGAGACTAGAAGTAGAAATAATATTTGCAATATTCTAGGAAAGAGTGATTGTGGGCTTGAATAAGAGGCTGATCACTGGAATGTAAAGGTTGTGACAGATGTGAAAACTAATAAGGCAAAAGGATCAGTGCAAGAGAGGGCAGCGTCAAGGGTAGTACTGAGGTTTTAAATGTAAATGATTAGAAAAACTAAGCTGTCATTTATAGCAACTGGGAACAGAGAAGCAAAAGCATCTTTGGGGAAAAGATAAAACATTTAATTGGGGTCAGAATTCTTTTAGGGGTTGCTGGTACTTCCAACTGGTTTTAAGGCAAACTAGTCTAAGTTCATTAATGCAAAAAATACAGTCCATCAGGCATGCAAACTTTCTGTTTTTAATAGTAAAATTCTATAATTGAGATTTTCTCATTTAATCCAGGGTACCCTGTGGATATATTGAATTAATACTCAATTTATTCATTTTGCATTTAATATGTAATATTTCACTTCATAATAATAATTTGATCTTTCAGAGAGTTTTCAAAAGTTTACTTAAATCATTTAAAGAATAAGTCAGGAAACTTGATTTACTTTCTAGTACAAAATCCTAACACTGATTATCCTCTGGTTTCTTTTGTGATTAATTTGATATTATGCTTTAATTTTATTCAGTGATATAACTTCCATTATTTTTAGCCTGTATTTTAAAATAATTTTTATCAAATTACAGTGTCCATACAGAAAAGTGCATAAATACCAGGTATAGACTGAAGAATTTTCACAACGTCCCCTCCGTTTTACTGCCTACCTCTTCCAGAGGAAACAGGCTCTTTCACTTTTACATTGTTTTTGCCTGAATGGAATCATACAGTAATTCTGTTTTAGAAATAGTTATTTCTTTTTATGAATTCCTCTAATCTTTATTGATATTTACATTGTTTCTGGTTGGCAGCTATTCAAAGGATGCTATTATATTGTAGTTATGTAAACCTTTCAGTCAATATATGTATGGGTGTTTGGGTTCATGGTTAGACTTGTGATTTTTGAGGGTGGGAATGTTAGGGTTTGTGCAAGTCCATCCTTTTGTAGAGAGTACCAAACAGTTTTCCAAAGTGGAAATGATGCGAGTTCCAGGTTCTCCTCATCCTTTTCTGTCCTTGGTGATCCTCTGGTCTTTTAAATTTCAGTCATTATTGATGTATATGCAATTGTAAATTACTGTGGAGTTAGTTTACATTTTGTGGTGGTTAAGGGAACTGGATACTTTCTCATGTTTATTGACCACACATTATCCTCATTTAAGAAGGAATTGCAGAAGATTCTTGGCTGTTTACTTTTTTTTTTGTATGCAAGGAGTTTTATTACAGAATTTTAAAAAATTGAGGTGTAGTTGATATATTATTATATAATTATCATTTATAATTATATATAAATATTATATATTACATAATTTTCAAGGGTACACTACAGTGATTCACAACTGTTAAAGGCTGTACTCCATTTATAGTTACTGTAAAATACTGGCTGTAGTCCCTGTGTTGTACAATATATCCATGTAGTTTATTTTATACAGAATAGTTTATACCTCCTAATTCCTTACTGCCATCTCGCCCCTCCTTCCTTCTCTCTCCCTGCTGGTAACTACTAGTTTATTCTGTAATCTGTGAGTATGTTTCCTTTTTGTTTTATTCACCAGTTTGTTTCTTTTTTAGATTCCGCACATAAGTGATACCATACAGTCTTTGCCTTTCTCTGTCTGCCATTTCACTAAGCACAGTACCCTCCAAGTCCATCCCTGTTGTTCAAATGGCACAATTTCATTCTTTTTTATGGCTGAGCAGTATCCCATTGTAGCTATATATACCACACCTTCATTTGAAGGGCACGTAAGTTGCTTCCATATCTTGACAATTGTAAATAATGCTGCTGTGAACATTGGGTTGCATGTATCTTTCTGAAATAGTGTTTTTGTTTTATATACAGGAGTGGAATTGCTGAGACATATGGTAATTCCATTTTTAGTTTTTGGAGAAACCTCCATACTGCTCTCCTCATTGGCCGTACCACTGAATATAATTTTTTGACATCAAATATTTTTTTAAGATAGCTTAAGGAAGACTTCTGTTAGTATATAACAAGTTTTCTCATGGAAATGTCAAAAACCATTGAATCTTATCATATACTTTCTTTGAAACTGTCAAAGTGACCATACATTTCTACCCTTTATTCTGTTAATGTGATGAATTGTGTGATTTGTTTTTATATGTTAAAACCAGTTGCTCATTCCAGTAATTAATCCAACTCGTATATATTTCTGGATTATTTTTGCTAATATTTTATATAAAATTTTGTATGTATGTTTTTGACAGATGTTTGGTATGGCAGTTATGCTGGTCTCATAGAATAGTTGAGAAATTTCTATTTTTCTACTCTCTAGTTTTAAAAATAAGATCAATATTAATTATTTCTTAAATACATGGAGAAATTCAATTATAGAATCATGTCAGTCTGAAGTTTTCTCTGAAGATTTTCATTTGATAATGAAATACTGCAATAATTAGTAAATACACATTTCTTAGATTTTCTGTTTCTTATGCCAGATTTGCTAAGTTGTGTTTCACTAGAAATCTGTTCATTGTTTAATCTAAATTTATGTAAAGTTGTTTATATATTTTTACATTGTTTTGTAGTTTTCATTCCTGATGTTGTTTGCTTGGGTTTTTCTCTTTGTATATCTCTGAAGTCTTCACATGGAGTTGATAGTTTTATTAAATTACTGTTTATTTTATGAAACTGTTAGTTTTCAAATGTTACAGTTAAAATTTTTTCTTTGTGTGCTTTTTTGTTTATTGTATTAATTTCTTATCTAATTTTACAGTTATCTTACTTTTGTTGGATAACTTACTGAGTTGGATGCTTCAGTTCAGTTCAGTTCAGTTGCTCAGTCGTGTCCGACTCTTCGAGGCCCCATGAATCGCAGCACACCAGGCCTCCTTGTCCATCACCAACTCCCAGAGTTCACTCAGACTCACATCCATCGAGTCGGTGATGCCATCCAGCCATCTCTTCCTCTGTCGTCCCCTTCTCTTCCTGCCCCCAATCCCTCCCAGCATCAGAGTCTTTTCCAATGAGTCAACTCTTCGCATGAGGCGGCCAAAATACTGGAATTTCAGCTTCAGCATCATTCCCTCCAAAGAAATCCCAGGGCTGATCTCCTTCAGAATGGACTAGTTGGATCTCCTTGCAGTCCAAGGCACTCTCAAGAGTCTTCTCCAACACCACAGTTCAAAAGCATCAATTCTTCGGCGCTCAGCCTTCTTCACAGTCCAACTCTCACATCCATACATGACCAATGGAAAAACCATAGCCTTGACTAGACGGACCTTTGTTGGCAAAGTAATGTCTCTGCTTTTGAATATGCTATCTAGGTTGGTCATAACTTTCCTTCCAAGGAGTAAGCGTCTTTTAATTTCATGGCTGAACTCACCATCGGTAGTGATTTTGGAGCCCAAAAAAATAAAGTCTGACACTGTTTCCACTGTTTCCCCATCTATTTCCCATGAAGTGATGGGGCCAGATGCCATGATCTTCGTTTTCTGAATGTTGAGCTCTAAGCCAACTTTTTCACTCTCCTCTTTCACCTTCATCAAGAGGCTTTTGAGTTCCTCTTCACTTTCTGCCATAAGGGTGGTATCATTTGCATATCTGAGGTTATTGATATTTCTCCCAGCAGTCTTGATTCCAGCTTGT
>NW_011494867.1:2575214-2576254 GCF_000754665.1 Bison bison bison
ATAATATACAGCCTTGACGTACTCCTTTTCCTATTTGGAACCAGTCTGTTGTTCCATGTCCAGTTCTAACTGTTGCTTCCTGACCTGCATACAGATATCTCAAGAGGCAGGTCAGGTGGTCTGGTATTCCCATCTCTTTCAGAATTTTCCACAGTTTATTGTGATCCACAACTATGGCAAAGGCTTTGGCATAGTCAATAGAGCAGAAATAGATGTTTTTCTGGAACTCTCTTGCTTTTTCCATGATCTAGTGGATGTTGGCATTTTGATCTCTGGTTCCTCTGCCTTTTCTAAAACCAGCTTGAACATCAGGAAGTTCATGGTTCACATATTGCTGAAGCCTGGCTTGGAGAATTTTGAACATTACTTTACTAGCATGTGAGATGAGTGCAATCATGCGGTAGTTTGAGCATTCTTTGGCATTGCCTTTCTTTGGGATTGGAATGAAAACTGAACTTTTCCAGTCCTGTGGCCACTGCTGAGTTTTCCAACTTTGCTGGCATAATGAGTGCAGCACTTTCACAGCATCATCTTTCAGGATTTGAAATAGCTCAACTGTAATTCCATCACCTCACCTCCACTAGCTTTGTTCGTAGTGATGCTTTCTAAGGCCCACTTGACTTCACATTCCAGGATGTCTGGCTCTAGGTCAGTGATCACACAATTGTGATTATCTAGGTTGTGAATATCTTTTTTGTACAGTTCTTCTGTGTATTCTTGCCACCTCTTCTTGATATCTTCTGCTTCTGTTAGGTCCATACCATTTCTGTCCTTTATCGAGCCCATCTTTGCATGAAATGTCCCCTTGGAATCTATAATTTTCTTGAAGAGATCTCTAGTCCTTCCCATTCTGTTATTTTCCTCTATTTCTTTGCATTGATCACTGAGGAAGGCTTTCTTATCTCTTCTTGCTATTCTTTGGAACTCTGCATTCAGATGCTTATAACTTTCCTTTTCTCCTTTGCTTTTCGCTTCTCTTCTTTTCACAGCTATTTGTAAGGCCTCCCCAGACAGCCATTTTGCTTTTTTTGTATTTCTTT